>NC_135813.1:881490-950323 GCF_964213995.1 Mustelus asterias | reverse complement strand
TGGAGAGCACCCAGTCTGAGCAGCTTTTCCCAGGTCACACTAATTAATATTAAGCTTTAATACTCTCTCCCTCTGCTCTCTGCACTAGTTCACTGTCCTGTCCACTGTTTGTCAAAGTTCCTAGTTTGCATCATCAAAGTTCTGCTTTGAATTCCCTGCACAAATTCAGAATGATGAATGGGAATGGAGAACACTGCCAGCTTGAGCCCCGGGGAATGACAAACTAACCCTGATTCCCAGCTGTTCCTGCAATGTTGCATCAGCTGGCCCAGCTCTCACTCTTTAATCTCCCTTCAACACCCACGTGGCATCCCAAATAGCAAGTGTAAAGAGGATTCACAGGATATGGCAAAAGCTTCCACTGTCTCTGACACCCCCTCCCCCCACCCCCCTCCCCCCCACCCCCCCTCCCCCCACCACCCCCCCTTCCCCCCCACCCCCCCCTCCCCCCACCAACCCCCCTCCCCCCACCACCCCCCTCCCCCCCATCCCCCCTCCCCCACCACCCCCTCCCCCCATCCCCCCTCCCCCACCACCCCCCTCCCCCCACCACCCCCCTCCCCCCACCACCCCCCTCCTCCCACCCCCCTCCCCCACCACCCCCCTCCCCCACCACCCCCCTTCCCCCCACCACCCCCTCCCCCCACCCCCCCCCTCCCCCCACCCCCCTCCCCCACCACCACCCTCCCCCACCACCACCCCCTCCCCCCACCATCCCCCCACCATGGCACTGTCTGCTCCCACCACCCCCAGCACAGTGTCTGCTCCCGCCACCACCCACACCCCCCACCCTTCTGTCGCTGTCTCTGCTCCCCCTCCCCACCCCCAGCACTGTCTCTGCTCCCCACCCTCCTCCTGGCACTGTGTCTGCCCCCCTTCCCCCAGCACTCCCCTTTATTTCCCAAAGATGATTTGCTTGACTATCTTTGTGAAAGCTTGCCCTGTGAGTGCCCTGTTGTATGCGCCCGTGCCCTTCACTAACCTTTCCACTTCCACACAGTTACATTTACATTTCACTACATTGCATTTTCCGTGACGAGGTTACGTATCTCTGTTCCCTGCACGGCTCAGTCACCTTGTCTGAATCTATTTATTTTGTCCATTTGTCCACGTTCTCGGATCGGAAGGTTTCCCACTGCTGATGCATTGACCTTTCTATCCAGTTTGGTTCAGTTTGGGGCTGATCTTATCTTTTCCTTTCCTGCTCCCTTACCCGAGACACGTCATTCTCCTGCCTTGTGTTGAATCTAACTGCTCTGTACTCACCGTTTCCCAATTCCTGGCACACTCGCTTTCTGCCTCATTTCATTTTGCAAGAATAAAGAAGCAATATTTTTCCATTGTAAAACCATTCACACAGCAATGTGACTACTGGTGGCTGTTGCCCACCCCACATTGCCTTGAGGTGGTAACCACCGCAGTGCGCGTGGTGCAGGTATCTAATAGAACAGTACAGCACAGAACAGGCCCTTCAGCCCACGATGTTGTGCCGAGCTTCATCTGAAACCAAGATCAAGCTATCCCACTCCCTATCATCCTGGTGTGCTCCATGTGCCTATCCAATAACCGCTTAAATGTTCCTAAAGTGTCCGACTCCACTATCACTGCAGGCAGTCCATTCCACACCCCAACCACTCTCTGCGTAAAGAACCTACCTCTGATATCCTTCCTATATCTCCCACCACGAACCCTATAGTTATGCCCCCTTGTAATAGCTCCATCCACCCGAGGAAATAGTCTTTGAACGTTCACTCTATCTATCCCCTTCATCATTTTATAAACCTCTATTAAGTCTCCCCTCAGCCTCCTCCGCTCCAGAGAGAACAGCCCTAGCTCCCTCAACCTTTCCTCATAAGACCTACCCTCCAAACCAGGCAGCATCCTGGTAAATCTCCTCTGCACTCTTTCCAGCGCTTCCACATCCTTCTTATAGTGAGGTGACCAGAACTGCACACAATATTCCAAATGTGGTCTCACCAAGGTCCTGTACAGTTGCAGCATAACCCCACGGCTCTTAAACTCCAACCCCCTGTTAATAAAAGCTAACGCACTATAGGCCTTCTTCACAGCTCTATCCACTTGAGTGGCAACCTTCAGAGATCTGTGGATATGAACCCCAAGATCTCTCTGTTCCTCCACAGTCTTCAGAACCCTACCTTTGACCCTGTAATCCACATTTAAATTAGTCCTACCAAAATGAATCACCTCACATTTATCAGGGTTAAACTCCATTTGCCATTTTTCAGTTACATTGTTGAATTAGACATTCATGCAGAACCTTCAGCACAGGAACCCAGACAGAATCACCTAGTGAAGTCGTGGCGGAGCCTGCACTGCCTGGCGGTGTGGACTGAGAGAGTGCCGCACTGTCAGAGGGTCAGTGCTGAGGGATGCCGCACTGTCAGAGGGTCAGTGCTGAGGGATGCCGCACTGTCAGAGGGTCAGTGCTGAGGGAGTGCCGCACTGTTAGAGGGTCAGTGCTGAGGGAGTGCCGCACTGTCAGAGGGTCAGTACTGAGGGAGTGCTGCACTGTCAGAGGGTCAGTACTGAGAGAGTGCCGCACTGTCAGAGGGTCAGTGCTGAGGGAGTGCCGCACTGTCAGAGGGTCAGTACTGAGGGAGTGCCGCACTGTCAGAGGGTCAGTACTGAGGGAGTGCCGCACTGTCAGAGGGTCAGTCATGAGGGATGCCGCACTGTCAGAGGGTCAGTGCTGAGGGATGCCGCACTGTCAGAGGGTCAGTGCTGAGGGATGCCGCACTGTCAGAGGGTCAGTGCTGAGGGAGTGCCGCACTGTCAGAGGGTCAGTGCTGAGGGAGTGCCGCACTGTCAGAGGGTCAGTGCTGAGGGAGTGCCGCACTGTCAGAGGGTCAGTGCTGAGGGAGTGCCGCACTGTCAGAGGGTCAGTACTGAGGGAGTGCCGCACTGTCAGAGGGTCAGTACTGAGGGAGTGCCGCACTGTCAGAGGGTCAGTGCTGAGGGAGTGCTGCACTGTCAGAGGGTCAGTGCTGAGGGAGTGCCGCACTGTCAGAGGGTCAGTGCTGAGGGAGTGCTGCACTGTCAGAGGGTCAGTGCTGAGGGAGTGCCGCACTGTCAGAGGGTCAGTGCTGAGGGAGTGCCGCACTGTCAGAGGGTCAGTGCTGAGGGAGTGCCGCACTGTCAGAGGGTCAGTGCTGAGGGAGTGCCGCACTGTCAGAGGGTCAGTTTCACAGTGTGATGGAATCTCTCACTCCCACATTCACCCCCCTGTTACCTTTTCTATCTCTCTGGAATGTTAATTTTCCTCATTCTCTTTCCAGACTCAGCCTTGTGTTTATCCTAAGCTCTGTGTAGTTATTGATTTTACATTCTGTTGCAGTGATTGTCACATTCCTGTTTACTGTACAAACCTGAATCCTGTTATTTACAATGTGAATCTGTATTCTGTTTCCTGCTTTTCTCATTTATTTTTTTGATGTCCTGTTTGTAAGGATTGTTACCTGGCGAGAGTGTTACTGGAACTGGCGACAACACGAGAAGACAAACTTTTGTTGCCCAAAAAGAAATTCCTGTCCATTTTCTATTTTTCTATCTCTGGCTGAGACCTTCTGAAAGAATCCAGTAAATTTGTTGGACATGATTTCCCCTCCTGAAACCGTGCTGATTCTGCTTGATAGGATTATAACTTTCCAGATGCAGTGCTTTTCTCTCCTTGATAATAGGTTCTAATATTTTTCCAGTGACTTAAGTTAGACTAACAGCCCTGTTCTTTCCTGCATTTTCCCTCCTTCCCTTTTTGAACGAGGGTAACCCGTTGGCAGTTTTCCAATCCTTTGGCACAGTTCAGAATCCAAGAATTTTTAGAAAATGACTCCCAATGATTCCACAATCTCGGTAGCTCATAGAATCCTACAGTGCAGAAGGAGGCCATTTGGCCCATCAAGTCTGTACCAACCACAATCCCACCCAGACCCTAACCCCGTAACCCCACCTATTTACCCTGCTAGTCCCCCTGACACTAGGGGACAATTTAGCATGGCCAATCAACCTAACCTAACCAGTACGTGGTTTCAGACTGTGGGAGGAAACCGGAGCACCCGGAGGAAACCCACGCAGACACAGGGAGAATGTGCAAACTCCACACAGACAGTGACCCAAGCTGGGAATCGAACCCGGGTCCCTGGCGCTGTGAGGCAGCAGTGCTAACCACTGTGCAACCCGCTGTGCCACCATTCCGCCCGCTGTGCCACTGTGCTGCCATGCATTATGTGGATAGATTGCAGAAGCTGGGATTATTCAGTTTACAACAGAAAAAGCTGAAAAGGAGATTTATCAGGAGGTGTTCAAAGTCCTGAAGACAAAGACCTGGGAATGCAACTAATTGGTTCGCTTCTTCCGAGAGCTGACACAGACATTGTTGAGCCAAATGGCTTCCATAAGACATCGGGGCAAAAATAGGCCATTCAGCCCATCGGGTCTGCTTCGCTATTCAATAAGATCATGACTGATCTGATGTGATAACCCTTAATTCCACTGTCCTGCCTTATTCCCATAACCCTCGATTCCCTTACTGTTTAAAAATCTGTCTGTCTCAGCCTTGAACATACTCAGTGACCCAGCCTCTACAGCCCTCTGCGGGAAAGAATTCCACAGATTCACTCCCCTCTGAGAGAAGAAGTTCCTCCTCATCTCTGTCTTCAGTGGGTGACCCCCTCACTCTGAGATGATGCCCTCTGGTCCCAGACTCTCCCACACGGGGAAACAACCTCTCAGCATCGACCCTGTCAAACCCCCTGAGAATCCGATATGTCTCAATAAGGTCGCCTCACATTCTTCTAAACTCCAGTGAGTACAGGCCCAACCTACTCAACCTCTGCACATGAGAAAATCCCTCCATACTTTCACATTTTCCTACATTATATGCCACCTGCCAAGATTTTGCCCATTCACCTAACCTGTTTCTATCCCTCTGTAGATTCTTTGTGTCATCCTCACCACTTGCCTTCTCACATATTTTTCTGTCGTCCACAAATTTGGCAATAATACATTCACTTCCCTTGTCCAAGTCATAAATATATATTGTAAATAATTGTGGCCCCAGCATTGATCCCTGTGGAACTCCAGTAGTTACAGGTTGCCACCCTGAAAATGCCCCTCTTATCCCAACTCTCAATCTTCCATCAGTTAGCCAATCCTCCATCCATGCTAATATACTACACCTAACACTGTGAGCTCTTATCTGATTAAGTAGCCTGTTGAGTGGCATCTTATTTGGAAATCCAAGTATATTACATCCACCAGTTCCCCTTTATCTATCTTGCTCATTACGTCAAAGGATTTGAATAAACTTGTCAGGCACGATTTCCCCTTTGTGAAACTGTGCTGACGCTGCTTGCTAATATATTTCTAAATGCTCTGCTATTACAGCCTTTATAACATAAGAACATAAGAAATAGGAGCAGGAGTAGGCCATCTGGCCCTTCGAGCCTGCCCCGCCATTCAACAAGATCACGGCTGATCTGAAGCGAATCAGTTCCACTTACTCTCCCGCTCCCCATAACCCCTAATTCCCCTAATAACACACTCGAACATTTTCTCAGTGACAGGTGTTAAACTAACTGGCCGACAGTTACAGGGTTTTTTCTCTCTGCCTTTTTGAATAAGGGTGTTGGCAGTTTTCCAATTCTCTGGGACTTTTCCATAATTTAAGGATTCTAGGAAGATTACTGCCAGCGCAACCATGGTGTGTGTAGCTGCTTCCGAGGATGCAGCCCAGCCGGTGCCTGGTGCCAGGGTGAGGGGCATCTCTGTTTGGCTTGAAAAGATATTGGAGAGGGAGGATCCAGTTGTTGATGTCCACGTTGGGACAACAACATCGACAAGATGAGGAAAGAGGACCTGTTTAGGGATTATCAGGCACTTGGGATTAAATTAAAGAACAGGTCCTCGAGGGTTATAATCTCTGGATTACTACCCGAGCCATGTGCAAATTGGCCGAGGGATGAGATAATTAGGGAAGTGAACACGTGGCGAAAGGAGTGGTGTGGGAGAGAGGGGTTCCATTTCATGGGGCATCAGTGTTGGAACAGGAGGGATCTGTACCGTTAGAACAAAGAGAACAAAGAACAGTACAGCACAGGAAACAGGCCCTTCGGCCCTCCAAGCCTGTGCCGCTCCTTGGTCCAACTAGACCAATCGTTTGTATCCCTCCATTCCCAGGCTGCTCATGCTCATCCAGGTAAGTCTTAAACGATGTCAGCGTGCCTGCCTCCACCACCCTACTTGGCAGCGCATTCCAGGCCCCCACCACCCTCTGTGTAAAAAACGTCCCTCTGATTTCTGAGTTATACTTCGCCCCTCTCAGCTTGAGCCCGTGACCCCTCGTGATTGTCACCTCCGACCTGGGAAAAAGCTTCCCACTGTTCACCCTATCTATACCCTTCATAATCTTGTACACCTCTATTAGATCTCCCCTCATTCTCCGTCTTTCCAAGGAGAACAACCCCAGTCTACCCAATCTCTCTTCATAGCTAAGACCCTCCATACCAGGCAACATCCTGGTAAACCTTCTCTGCACTCTCTCTAACGCCTCCACGTCCTTCTGGTAGTGCGGCGACCAGAACTGGACGCAGTACTCCAAATGTGGCCTAACCAGCGTTCTATATAGCTGCATCATCAGACTCCAGCTTTTATACTCTATACCCCATCCTATAAAGGCAAGCATACCATATGCCTTCTTCACCACCTTCTCCACCTGTGTTGCCACCTTCAAGGATTTGTGGACTTGCACACCTAGGTCCCTCTGTGTTTCTATACTCCTGATGACTCTGCCATTTATTGTATAACTCCTCCCTACATTATTTCTTCCAAAATGCATCACTTCGCATTTATCCGGATTAAACTCCATCTGCCACCTCTCCGCCCAATTTTCCAGCCTATCTATATCCTGCTGTATTGCCCGACAATGCTCTTCGCTATCCGCAATTCCAGTCATCTTCGTGTCATCCGCAAACTTGCTGATTACACCAGTTACACCTTCTTCCAAATCATTTATATATATCACAAATAGCAGAGATCCCAGTACAGAGCCCTGCGGAACACCACTGGTCACAGACCTCCAGCCGGAAAAAGACCCTTCGACCACTACCCTCTGTCTCCTATGGCCAAGCCAGTTCTCCACCCATCTAGCCACTTCTCCTTGTATCCCATGAGCCTTAACCTTCTTAACCAACCTGCCATGTGGGACTTTGTCAAATGCCTTACTGAAATCCATATAGACGACATCCACGGCCCTTCCTTCATCAACCGTTTTTGTCACTTCCTCAAAAAACTCCACCAAATTTGTAAGGCACGACCTCCCTCTTACAAAACCATGCTGTCTGTCACTAATGAGATTGTTTCGTTCTAAATGCACATACATCCTGTCTCTAAGAATCCTCTCCAACAACTTCCCTACCACGGACGTCAAGCTCACCGGCCTATAATTTCCTGGGTTATCCCTGCTACCCTTCTTAAACAACGGGACCACATTCGCTATCCTCCAATCCTCAGGGACCTCACCCGTGTCCAAAGAAGCGACAAAGATTTCCGTCAGAGGCCCAGCAATTTCATCTCTCGTCTCCCTGAGCAGTCGAGGATAGATGCCATCAGGCCCTGGGGCTTTGTCAGTTTTAATGTTCCCTAAAAAACCTAACACTTCCTCTCTTAGGACGGTCTTCACCTGAACTGATCTGGGGCCAGTGTTCTAGCGGAAAGGATAAATAGGGTGGTCACAAGGATCTTAAACTAGTGAGTGGGGGGTGGGGGGGTGGGGGGAGGTGCGGGGGGGGAGGCGGAGGGGGAGAGAAGAAAAATACTCTGGGAAATATAACGGTTAATGGGAAGCAAAGCAGCAGGTTAGCGTGAGGGGAGGAGGGTTCAAGTACATGGAAAATCAGGAAAAAAGTTAAAAGGGAGAAGAACTCTGGAGATGTTATTAATGGAGGTGTTAGGATTCAAAAAGAAGGGAGAAAAACTAGCACCAGGACACTTTATCTAAATGTTTGTAGCATTCAAAACAAGGTAAATGAGTTGACATTCAGGCAGATTCGTACCCCCTCGCCCCGGCAGATCCACCCCCGCCCCCCCCGGCTGACCCCTCTCCTCCCCCCTGGGGACAGAACCTCCTCCCAGGAGGCAGACCCCCCCCCCCCCCCCCACCCCCCAGCGCCCCCCCCAGCCCGCCCTGATCGCTGGTCTCCCTCCATCCCAGACCAATCCCAATGCAGAGTGGCAGCGGGACCCCCCACCCCCACCAATCACTCCTAGGTCCTGCCTACAATAGGCCCCGCCCCTTGGCACTGCCAATGCCTGGTGGGCAGTGCAATGTGCCCTCTGGGCATGGGCACTTTGCCCCTTGGGCAGTGCCAGGGGGCACAGGTTGGCACTGCTAGGCTGCCCATGCCCAGGGGGCACCCCCCCCCCCCCCCGGCTCTCTGACCTCCTGGGGAGCCCCGACTGCCCCCTTTGACTCTGGTGTGGTCTCCCGCTAGTTCCTTGGGCGGGGGGGCTAGTCTAAATCCCTCCAGAATGAAGTGCTCCTGGCGGGGTGGAGATGCGATCGGGCCCGCCGGTTTCCAGCGCGGTCCCGACTGCGACTGTTCGCCAGCTCTGGGAGATGCGAATGTGTCGGTAATGCATGCACGAATCCCGCAAAATGGCTGACAGGCGATTCTCCCGTGGTGGTGCCGCACCAAAGACTGCTACATAAGATAAAGGTGCACGGTGTTATGGGTAATGTATTAGCATGGACAGAGGATTGGTTCACTAACAGAAAGCAAAGAGTGGGGGTAAATGGGTGTTTTTCTGGTTGGTGATCAGTGACTAGTGGTGTGTCTCAGGGATCAGTGTTGGGACCGCAATTGTTTACGATTTACATCGATGATTTGGATTTGGGGACCAAGTGTAGTGTGTCAAAATTCACAGATGACACTAAGATGAGTGGCAGAGCAAAGTGTGCAGAGGATACAACGGACATTTGTAGCAGGAATGTTGGTGCTTGAGGGATCCTATTGGGATGAGATTGGAGTCGGCAGTGAGGAGCAGATGTGCCCTTTGATTCCCTGGTTTAGGTGCTGACCGTTCTCAGAATTCCTGAAGATAGCAGAGTGAACTGTAGTGACGAACTCCTGCCACCTCTCACTTACTGCTCTCCAATTGGTCATCTGAATCTTGTATTTAAAGATTTGACCTGCTAATTCTGACAGAAATCGCAGTCCCAGAAAATTACACATCGCCGTGCACTGCAGCTAGGAGCTGCTTGTAATAATTAATCACTCTCTATATTTACAGGAGCTTTGGCATCACGCAGTGTTTAGATTGATCCTGAATAAACTTTTACCCAAGTAACAAGGTCAACACAGGACCAAGTGAAAAACAACCTCGAACATACTGGCCTGATCCAACCACTGCTATCAGCTCCAACACATTGTGGGAAAATTGAGAGGATTGGAGTTCAGTTGGTGTGTCATAGAGTTATAGAGGTTTACCTAATGGAAACAGGCCCTTTGGCCCAACTTGTCCATGCCGCCCTTTTATGTTTAAACTCCTGAGCTAGTCCCAATTACCCGCATTTGGCCCATATCCCTCTATACCCATCTTACCCATGTAACTGTCTAAATGCTTTTTAAAAGACAAAATTGTACCCACCTCTACTACTACTTCTGGCAGCTTGTTCTAGACACTCACCACCTTCTGTGTGAAAAAATTGTCCCTCTGGACACTTTTGTATCTCTCCCCTCTCACCTTAAACCTATGCCCTCTAGTTTTAGACTCCCCTACCTTTGGGAAAAGATATTGACTATCTAGCTGATTTATGCCCCAATTCTCCATGTGAGTGGGAATTGGGGGTGCAGTCGGTGGGAGAATTGGGGTTTAGTTGGTAAGAGAATTTGGTTCAGTTGATGTGAGAATTGGGGTTCAGTTGGTGTGAGAATTGGGGACTCAAATGGTGTGTGAGAGAATTGGGGTTCAGTTGGGGTATGTGAGAATTGGGGTTCAGTTGGTGTGAGAACTGAGGATTCCGTTGGTGTGAGAATTGGGGTTCAGTTGGTGTGTGTGAGAATTGGGGGTTCAGTTGGTGCGAGAATTAGGCTTCAGTTGGTGTGAGAATTGGAGGTTCAGTGGTGTGAGAATTGGGGGTTCAGTTGGTGTGAGAATTGAGGGTTCCGTTGGTGTGAGAATTGGGGTTCAGTTGGTGTGTGTGAGAATTGGGGGTTCAGTTGGTGCACGAATTGGGCTTCAATTGGGGTGAGAATTAGGGGTTCCGATGGGGTATGTGAGAATTGGGGTTCAGTTGGTGTGAGAATTAGAGCTTCAGTGGTGTGAGAATTGGGGGTTCAGTTGGTGTGTGAGAGAATTGGGGGTTCAGTTGGTGCAGAATTGGGGGTTCAGTTGGTGTGAGAATTGGGGGCTCAGTTGGCGTGTGTGAGAATTGGGGTTCTGTTGGGGGTGTGTGAGAATTGGGGCTCAGTTGGGGTGAGGATTGGGGCTCTGTTGGGGTTGTGTGAGAATTGGAGTTCAGTTGGGGTGAGAATTGGAGTTCAGTTGGGGTGAGAATTGGTGTTCAGTTGGGGTGAGAATTGGAATTCAGTTGGTGTGAGAATTGGGGTTCTGTTGTGGGTGTGTGAAAATTGGGGTTCTGTTGAGGGATGTGTGAAAATTAGACTTCTGTTGGGGATGTGTAAGAATTGGGGTTCTGTTGGGTGTGTGTGAGAATTGGAGTTCAGTTGGGGTGAGAATTGGGGTTCGGTAGGGTGTGTGTGAAAATTGGGGTTCAGTTGGGGCTCTGCGGTGAGAATTGGGGTTCTGTTGGGGCTCTGCGGTGAGAATAGGGGTTTTGTTGGGGTGAGAATTGGTGTTCTGTTGGTGTGAGAATTGGGGTTCAGTTGTTTGAGAATTGGGTTTCAGTTGGGGGTGAGAATTGGGGTTCAGTTGGTGTGAGAATTGGGGTTCAGTTGGTGTGAGAATTGGGGTTCTGTTGGTGTGAAAATTGGGGTTCAGTTGGTGTGAGAATTGGGGATCTGTTGGGGTGAGAATTATGGTTCAGTTGGGGTGAGAATTGGGGTTCTGTTGGGGTGAGAATTGGTGGTTCAGTTGGGGTGAGAGTTGGGGTTCAGTTTGGGGTGCGAATTGGGGTTCGGTTTGGGGTGAGAATTGGGGCTCATTTGGGGTGAGAATTGGGTTTCAGTTGGGGTGAGAATTGGGGTTCTGTTGGTGTGAGAATTGTGGTTCAGTTGGAGTGAGAATTGGGGTTCTGTTGGGGTGAGAATGTGGTGGTTCAGTTGGGGTGAGAGTTGGGGTTCAGTTTGGGGTGAGAATTGGGGTTCAGTTTGGGGTGAGAATTGAGGTTCAGTTGAGGTGAAGATTGGGGTTCTGTTGGGGTGTGCGAGGACAGTGTGAGATCTTTACGGTTTACATTCTCAAACTAGGATGAGAGGAGACCTAATAGAGGTGTATAAGATGTTGAGAGGCATAGATCGGGTGGACTCTCAGAGACTTTTTCTCAGGGTGGAAATGGCTGCTACGAGAGGACACAGGTTTAAGGTGCTGGGGGGTAGGTACAGGGGAGATGTTAGGGGGAAGTTTTTCACACAGAGGGTGGTGGGCGAGTGGAATCGGCTGCCGTCAGTGGTGGTGGAGGCAAACTCAATAGGGTCTTTTAAGAGACTCCTGGATGAGTACATGGGACTTAATAGGATGGAGGGTTATAGGTAGGTCTAGAAGGTAGGGATATGTTCGGCACAACTTGTGGGTCAAAGGGCCTGTTTTGTGCTGTAGTTTTTCTACGTTTCTATGTTTCTACCTTGACGTTGCCTCTCGTTTGGAGAATGATGTGATTGGACGTGGTGCTCTCTGCAATGCTGATAGTTTGTGTTGACAATCCCGGCGGGTGATCCAGGGAAAGGAAACGGACAGCATTCAGTTTGGGAACTTTCCCTGGTCAGTGTATGATTTTTCAGATTGTGATTTGCATTTGGAGTATTGTGTACAATTCTGGTCGCCACACGACCGGAAGGATGTTGATGCATTGGAAAGGGTGCAGAAGAGATTTACCAGGATATTGCCTGGTTTGGAGGATACAGACTATGAAGAAAGGTTGAACAAACTTGGATTGTTTCCATTGGAGCTTCGGAGGATGAGGGGGGACCTGATAGAGGTTTACAAGATTGTGACAGGCTTGGATAGAGTGGAGAGTCAGAGTCTTTTTCCCAGGGTCGAAGGGTCAATTACTCGGGGGCAGAGGTTGAGAGTGAGAGGGGAAGAGTTTGAGAGAGATGTAAGGGGCAAGTTTTTCACACAGAGGGTGGTGAATGCCTGGAACGCGCTGCCGGAGGAGGTGGTGGAAGCAGATTCTATAACAACGTTCAAGAGGCATCTGGATAGATACATGAATAGGCAGCGAATAGAGGGATATGGAGCACATAGAGACAAGAAAATATTAGATTAGAGAGGCATCTGTGTCAGCACAGACTTGGTGGGCCGAAGGGCCTGATCCTGTGCTGTACTGTTCTTTGTTCTTTGATTTCGATATTTCTTGAAATTTGGATTGCCATGAGGACCCTATTTCTTTTTTCCTGAACCTGCAAACTCCTCTCTTCCCAAGTGACAGCCAGTACAAATTCAATTGAGTTCCAAGCACTGAAACAGGCCATCCAGCATTTCTGCTCCGTGTGCGCCACCTCCCAATCTCTCTTCATCTCATCCGATCATCATATTCAGCTCTCCTCAGTGTTAATTTTTATTCTTTCATTGGATGTGGCCAGGGCCGTCACTGGCCAGGCCAGCATTTTCATTCCCCATCCCTAATTGCCCCTTTAGAAGGTGGTGGTGAGCTGCCTTCTTGAACCACTGCAGTCCCTGTGGTGTAGATATGCCCACGGCGCTGTTAGGGAGGGAGTTCCAGGATTTTGACCTAGCGACAGTGAAGGAACGGCGATATATTTCCAAGTCAGGACAGTGAGTGGCTCGGAGGTGATCCTCCAGGTATCTGCTGCCCTTGTCTTTCTAGATAGTAGTGGTCACAGGTTTGGAAGGTGCTGTCGAAGGAACCTTGGTGAGTCACTGCAGTACATCTTGTGGATCATTGCTCAGCAGTGGTTTTGAACAGCACTCACACTGTTAGTCCAATTAATGGCATGAAATATTCTAAAGAAAAAAATACATAGTAAGGAAAGAATGGGACCGGTCTCTTACATTGTAAAATCATAGAATCCCCACAGTGCAGAAGGAGGCTATTTAGCCCATCGAGTCTGCATCGATTCTCTGACAGAGCAACCTTGCCAGACCCACCCACCCCACCCCACCCTATCCGTTACCCCAGCATTTACTCCGCTAATCCCTCTAATCTACACATTTTGGGACACTAAGGAGCAATTTAGCATGGCCAATCCATCTAACCTGCACGTCCTTCGGACTGTGGGAGGAAACCAGAGCACCCGGAGGAAACCCATGCAGACATGGAGACAATGTGCAAACTCCACACAGACAGTGACCCAAGGCCGGAATTGAACCCGGGTCCTTGGCGCCGTGAGGCAGCAGTGCTAACCACTGTGGCACCCCAATTTACTTATCCTGATAAGGCGTGTTACAATGATAGCGATGTGCAGAATTTTAATAGTAAATATTAATGTTTTATTCCGGACTGGGATAGTTTGAAGTCCCAGTTTGCTGCTTATATCATGTAATGTGGAACAATGCATTGCGTCGCACTGTCTCAGCCGGGAGGATATGTCTGATAAACTATCAGCTCCTAAGGAAGCTCAGTTCGATTCCGCTCATTTCCGCCACCTTTGACAGATGGATTAGGATTTATTGAAAGGATGGAGTGTACAGTCAGTGCTTTCTGCTGTGAGTGTGGAGTCACACAACAATAACACTTTCAAACGATGCACAAGAAAACCTTTCTCGGCAAAGAGCACAAGATTGAGTCAATCAGAAAGGCAGCAGGAGGATATGAGAAGCTAAGCAATATATTCAAATGTTTAAGTGCAAGTAGAAATTAAACCACTGAAAAAAGTTACAAAATTGTATCGTGCAAAAACTGGAAAGCTGTTTACAGATAGTGGAACTTTCCTTTGCACTTCAGAGGTTGTGTTCAGTGATTTACCAAATAAAGACACCATCGCATCTGGAATAAAAGAACTACCCATCTCTGCCAGAAACATGCAGAGTGAAATGGCACAAAACATTAACCCCCAAAAGCAGATAGAGTCATAGAGGTTTACAGCATGGAAACAGCCTTTCGGCCCAACCTGTCCATGCCGCCCTTTTTTTTAAAACCCCTAAGCTAATCCCAATTGCCCGCATTTGGCCCATATCCCTCTATACCCGTCATACCCATGTAACTGTCTAAATGCTTTTTAAAAGACAAAATTGTACCCTCCTCTACTACTACCTCTGGCAGCTTGTTCCAGACACTCACCACCCTCTGTGTGAAACAATTGCCCCTCTGGACACTTTTGTATCTCTTCCCTCTCACCTTAAACCTACGCCCTCTAGTTTTAGACTCCCCTGCCTTTGGGAAAAGATACTGACTAGCTGAGTGCATTAAAAGACCCAGAAATGGGTGGTGTTGCATTCAGCGGAGTGTAGATTGTAAACTATCTTGAAGATCAGGGAGATGATATCAGAAAAATATTTTGTGTGACAGGAAATGGTGTTCCTGCAACTGTCAGAAAACAAAAAGGAATTTGTCAATTTACTTGACGATCAAATCAGCCACCCCCAGTCAAATTTCACTGCACCATCCATCAAGAAGACCTTTGTGCTAAAAGTTCTAATTCAGAGCTTAATGAAGAATTCTCTGCATAATATAGTTCTCTACACCCTAGCAATGACTGTAGCATGACATTCTGCACTCTCTCCTTTCTTTCTCTATGTACGGTGTGCTTCGTATAGCGCGCAGGAAACAATACTTTTCACTGTATAGAACCATAGAAAATTACAGCTCAGAAACAGGCCTTTTGGCCCTTCTTGTCTGTGCCGAACCATTTTATGCCTAGTCCCACTGACCTGCACTTGGACCATATCCCTCCACACCCCTCTCATCCATGAACGTGTCCAAGTTTTTCTTAAATGTTAAAAGTGACCCCGCATTTACCACTTTATCCGGCAGCTCATTCCACACTCCCACCACTCTCTGCGTGAAGAAGCCCCCCCTAATATTCCCTTTAAACTTTTCTCCTTTCACCCTTAACCCATGCCCCCTGGTTTTTTTCTCCCCTAGCCTCAGCGGAAAAAGCCTGCTTGCATTCACTCTATCTATACCCATCAAAATCTTATACACCTCTATCAAATCTCCCCTCAATCTTCTACGCTCCAGGGAATAAAGTCCCAACCTATTCAATCTCTCTCTGTAACTCAGCTTCTCAAGTCCCGGCAACATCCTTGTGAACCTTCTCTGCACTCTTTCAACCTCATTTACATCCTTCCTCTAACTAGGTGACCAAAACTGTACACAATACTCTAAATTCGGCCTCACCAATGCCTTATATGACCTGACCATAACACTCCAACTTTTATACTCGATACTCCGATATTATAAAGGCCAATGTACCAAAGGCACTCTTTACGACCCTATCCACCTGTGACGTCACTTTTAGGGAATTATGTACCTGTATTCCCAGATCCCTCTGTTCAACTGCACTCTTCAGAGTCCTACCATTTACCCTGTACGTTCTACTTTGATTTGTCCTTCCAAAGTGCAATATCTCACACTTGTCTGCGTTAAATTCCATTTGCCATTTTTCAGCCCATTTTTCTAGTTGGTCCAAATCCCTCTGCAAGCTTTGAAAACCTTCCTCACTGTCCACTACACCTCCAATCTTTGTATCATCAGCAAACTTGCTGATCCAATTTACCACATTATCATCCGGATCATTGATATAGATGACAAACAACAATGGACCCAACACCGATCCCTGCGGCACACCACTAGTCACAGGCCTCCACTCAGAGAAGCAATCCTCCACAACCACTCTCTGGCTTCTTCCATTGAAAGATGTTTAACAACACCAGGTTAAAGTCCAACAGGTTTATTTGGTAGCAAAAGCCACACAAGCTTTCGGAGCTGCAAGCCCCTTCTTCAGGTGAGTGGGAATTCTGTTCACAAACAGAGCATATAAAGACACAGACTTAATTTCCATGAATAATGGTTGGAATGCGAATACTTACAACTAATCAAGTCTTTAAGAAACAAAACAATGTGAGTGGAGAGAGCATCAAGACAGGCTAAAAAGATGTGTATTGTCTCCAGACAAGACAGCCAGTGAAACTCTGTGGGGGTTACAAATAGTGTGCCATGAACCCAATATCCCAGTTGAGTTCTTCCATTGAGCCAGTGTCTAATCCAATTTACTACCTCCCCATGTATACCTAGCGACTGAACCTTCCTAACTAACCTCCCATGAGGGACCTTGTCAAAGGCCTTGCTGAAATCCAGGTAGACAACATCCACTGCCTTCCCTTCATCCACTTTCCTGGTAACCTCCTCGAAAAACTCTCATAGATTGGTCAAACATGACCTACCACGCACAAAGCCATGTTGACTCTCCCTAATAAGTCCCTGTCTATCCAAATATTTGTAGATCCTATCCCTTATCACACCTTCCAATAACTTGCCCACCACCGACGTCGAACTTACTGGCCGATAATTTCCCGGATTTCTTTTGGAACCTTTTTTAAACAACGGAACAACATGAGCCACCCTCCAATCATCCGGCACCTCCCCCGTGAATACTGACATTTTAAATATGTCTGCCAGGGCCCCTGCAAGTTCAACACTAGCTTCCCTCAAGGTCCGTGGGAATACCCTGTCCGGTCCTGGGGATTTATCCACTCTGATTTGCCTCAAGACAGCGAGCACCTCCTCCCCTTTAATCTGTAAAGGTTCCATGACCTCCCTACCAGTTTGCCCTATTTCCGTAGACACCATGCCCGTTTCCTCAGTAAATACAGATGCAAAAAAACCATTTAGTATCTCCCCCATCTCTTTTGGTTCCATACACAGTCTACCACTCTGGTCTTCAAGAGGACCAATTTTATCCCTCGCTATCCTTTTGCTCCTAACATACCTATCGAAGCTCTTTGGATTTTCCTTCACTCTGTCTGCCAAAGCAACCTCATGTGTTTTATTTGGACTTCCAGAAGGCATTCGGCAACGGACTTCACGAAGGGTTAAGTTATAAGCTAAGAGGCCATGGTGTTGGAGATAGTATATTGGCACGGAGAGAGAATTGGCTAATGGGCAGGAAACAGGGAGTGGGGATAAAGTGTTTCTTTTCGGGTTGGCGACAAATGGGGTTCCACAGGGATCAGTGCTGGGACCATGACTAATGACTTACAGGAAGGAAGCCAATGTACTGTAGCCAAATTTCATAGGATCATACAATCCTACAGTGCAGAAGGAGGCCATTCGGCCCATCGAATCTGCACCGACTACAGTCCCACCCAGACCCGATCCTCATAACCCATGCATTTACCCGAGCTCGTCCCCCTGACACTAAGGGACAATTTAGCATGGTCAATCCACCTAACCTGCACATCTTTGGACTTTGCAGACAACATACTAATAAGTTGCGAGAGAGATACAAACAGTTTACAAAGAGATATTAGTATGTTAAATAAGTGGGCAAAATATTGACCAATGGAGGATAATGTGGGAAAATGTGAAGTTGTTCATTTTGGAAGGGATTGTGGAAGTTCATTGTCCTCGTGAATGCCTCGATTGAACCTCCCTCCACCACACTTCCTGGCAGAACATTCCAGACTCCAATCGCTCGCTTTGTGAAAAAGCTTTTTCTCACATCACATTTTATTCTTTTGGAAATCACTTTAATCTGTGCCCCCTCATTCTTGCTCCTTTTAAGAGCAGGAACAGTTTCTCTCTCTCTACTCTGTCCAGCCCCCTCATGACTTTGAACATCTCTATCAAATCTCCTCTTAGCCTTCCTCTCTCCAAGGAGAACAGTCGCAACCTCTCCAATCTTTCCTCATAACTGAAGTTCTCATCCCTGGAACCATTCTTGTAAACCTCTTCTGCACTCTCTCCAATGCGTTCACATCCTTCCTGTCGTGCGACATCCAGAACTGTACACAATATTCCAGCTGGGGATCTACTCGTGCCGTGTATAAGTTCAGCATAATACTAGGGGGCATAACTATAAGGTTCATGGTGGGAGATATAGGAGGGATGTCCGAGGTAGGTTCTTTACTCAGAGAGTGGTTGGGGTGTGGAACGGACTGCCTACTGTGATAGTGGAGTTGGACACTTTAGGAACTTTCAAGCGGTTATTGGATAGTCACATGGAGCACACCAGGATGATAGGGAGTGGGATAGCTTGATCTTGGTTTCGGAAAAGGTTCGGCACAACATCGTATGTTTTACTAACCTAGCTTGCCGCCTTCAATGACATTTCCCAGAGTAGAACTGTCAATTACTTGGGGACATAGGTTTAAGGTAAAAGGGGGAAAGTTTAAAGGAGATGTGAGAGGCAGGTTTTTTTACACAGAGGGTGGTAAGTGCCTGGAACACACTGCAGAGGAGGTGGTAGAAAGGCATCATGTGTTGGCACAGGCTTGGTGGGCCAAAGGGCCTGTTCCTGTGCTGTACTGTTCTCTGTTCTATGCAGATACATCCAGCTCCCCCTGCTCCTGCACCCTTTAAGAATTTTATCCTTTATTTTACAATGTCCATGTTCTTCCTGCCAAAATACAACAACTCACACCTCCCCATCTACCGCCTAACTGCCCACTCCAGCAATTTGTCCACGTGCCTTTGAAGTTCTACACTGTCCTCTTTACAGTTTACAATACTGCCAAGTTTTGTGACATCCACAAACTTTGAAATTGTTCCCTGGACAACAAGGTCCAGATCATTAATAAATATCAGGAAAGGCGGTGAGAGTCAGTGTGTGTGGGACCCGTACCCCAGTGAGAGTCAGTGTGTGTGGGACCCGTACCCCAGTGAGAGTCAGTGTGTGTGGGACCCGTACCCCAGTGAGAGTCAGTGTGTGTGGGACCTGTACCCTAGTGAGAGTCAGTGTGTGTGGGACCCGTACCCTAGTGAGAGTCAGTGTGTGTGGGACCCGTACCCCAGTGAGAGTCAGTGTGTGTGGGACCCATACCCCAGTGAGAGTCAGTGTGTGTGGAACCCGTACCCCAGTGAGAGTCAGTGTGTGTGGGACCCGTACCCCAGTGAGAGTCAGTGTGTGTGGAACCCGTACCCCAGTGAGAGTCAGTGTGTGTGGGACCTGTACCCCAGTGAGAGTCAGTGTGTGTGGGACCCGTACCCCAGTGAGAGTCAGTGTGTGTGGGACCCGTACCCCAGTGAGAGTCAGTGTGTGTGGAACCCGTACCCCAGTGAGAGTCAGTGTGTGTGGAACCCGTACCCCAGTGAGAGTCAGTGTGTTGGACCCGTACCCCAGTGAGAGTCAGTGTGTGTGGGACCCGTACCCCAGTGAGAGTCAGTGTGTGTGGAACCCGTACCCCAGTGAGAGTCAGTGTGTGTGGAACCCGTACCCCAGTGAGAGTGAGTGTGTGTGGAACCCGTGCCCCAGTGAGAGTCAGTGTGTGTGGAACCCGTACCCCAGTGAGAGTCAGTGTGTGTGGAACCCGTACCCCAGTGAGAGTGAGTGTGTGTGGAACCCGTGCCCCAGTGAGAGTCAGTGTGTGTGGGACCCGTACCCCAGTGAGAGTCAGTGTGTGTGGAACCCGTACCCCAGTGAGAGTCAGTGTGTGTGGAACCCGTGCCCCAGTGAGAGTCAGTGTGTGTGGGACCCGTACCCCAGTGAGAGTCAGTGTGTGTGGAACCCGTGCCCCAGTGAGAGTCAGTGTGTGTGGAACCCGTACCCCAGTGAGAGTGAGTGTGTGTGGGACCTGTACCCCAGTGAGAGTCAGGGTGTGTGGAACCCGTGCCCCAATGAGAGTCAGTGTGTGTGGAACCCGTACCCCAGTGAGAGTGAGTGTGTGTGGAACCCGTGCCCCAGTGAGAGTCAGTGTGTGTGGGACCCGTACCCCAGTGAGAGTGAGTGTGTGTGGAACCCGTGCCCCAGTGAGAGTCAGTGTGTGTGGGACCCGTACCCCAGTGAGAGTCAGTGTGTGTGGAACCCGTGCCCCAGTGAGAGTCAGTGTGTGTGGAACCCGTACCCCAGTGAGAGTGAGTGTGTGTGGGACCCGTACCCCAGTGAGAGTCAGTGTGTGTGGAACCCGTACCCCAGTGAGAGTCAGGGTGTGTGGAACCCGTGCCCCAGTGAGAGTCAGTGTGTGTGGAACCCGTACCCCAGTGAGAGTGAGTGTGTGTGGGACCTGTACCCCAGTGAGAGTCAGTGTGTGTGGAACCCGTGCCCCAGTGAGAGTCAGTGTGTGTGGAACCCGTGCCCCAGTGAGAGTCAGTGTGTGTGGGACCCGTACCCCAGTGAGAGTCAGTGTGTGTGGGACCCGTACCCCAGTGAGAGTCAGTGTGTGTGGGACCCGTACCCCAGTGAGAGTCAGTGTATGTGGGACCCATACCCCAGTGAGAGTCAGTGTGTGTGGGACCCGTACCCCAGTGAGAGTCAGTGTGTGTGGGACCCGTACCCCAGTGAGAGTCAGTGTGTGTGGGACCCGTACCCCAGTGAGAGTCAGTGTGTGTGGAACCCGTACCCCAGTGAGAGTCAGTGTGTGTGGAACCCGTACCCCAGTGAGGGTCAGTGTGTGTGGGACCCGTACCCCAGTGAGGGTCAGTGTGTGTGGGACCCGTACCCCAGTGAGAGTCAGTGTGTGTGTGGAACCCGTACCCCAGTGAGAGTCAGTGTGTGTGGGACCCGTACCCCAGTGAGAGTCAGTGTGTGTGGGACCCGTACCCCAGTGAGAGTCAGTGTGTGTGGGACCCATACCCCAGTGAGAGTCAGTGTGTGTGGAACCCGTACCCCAGTGAGGGTCAGTGTGTGTGGAACCCGTACCCCAGTGAGAGTCAGTGTGTGTGGAACCCGTACCCCAGTGAGAGTCAGTGTGTGTGGGACCCATACCCCAGTGAGAGTCAGTGTGTGTGGAACCCGTACCCCAGTGAGAGTCAGTGTGTGTGGACCCGTACCCCAGTGAGAGTCAGTGTGTGTGGGACCCGTACCCCAGTGAGGGTCAGTGTGTGTGGAACCCGTACCCCAGTGAGAGTCAGTGTGTGTGGGACCCGTACCCCAGTGAGAGTCAGTGTGTGTGGGACCCGTACCCCAGTGAGAGTCAGTGTGTGTGGAACCCGTACCCCAGTGAGAGTCAGTGTGTGTGGGACCCGTACCCCAGTGAGAGTCAGTGTGTGTGGAACCCGTACCCCAGTGAGAGTCAGTGTGTGTGGGACCCGTAGTCCAGTAAGAGCGACAGGTTTGTTTGCTTTGTTTTAATCATTCTGGTTTTCTCTTGTTTAGTTGGGTAAAGCTTATGGGATTGAGTCGCACGTGCTGTCCCCTGCAGAGACGAAGGATCTCTACCCCCTGATGAATGTGTCTGATGTGACGGGTACACTGTATGTTCCTGCCGATGGCACGATGGACCCTGCTGGAACCTGCTCCACCCTTGCACGGGCCGCTACCGCACGCGGAGCGACGGTGAGTTATCCACGGTCCATTCAGCGCAATGCCTATTGGATCTGACGATGATGCCAGCGGGATCTGGATGGTATTTGACTCCTGGACAGATACTGACTCGAGTTCAGTTTGCTGAGTGAGGAACTATTCAGTGTAGTTATTAGTTTGATGAATATTGGAAACACTGCAGGAAGTTCTGCTGTAGTTTTGCCAGTGAAAATCTCCTGGATGCCCTGTGTGCCACCAGCTACTGCCCTTACAGTTACCTGTGGATATCATTTGTGGTTTAATTGGTTAACATATTCTGCTGTCCTGTGAAAGCTCTCTCTTGATGCTTCACTGAGTTTCTGATGTGTTTCCATTGCAACAACTGGGCCCCAAATCTGGGCTCCTGCCACCAACACACTCGAGAAACTAATTTGGAGAATATCGGAAAGCTTATCACCGCGTGGTCTCCGTCTGTACATGTTCACCAGATACTGAGTGTAACCAAACCCTTCAATTATTTTGAATTCATTCGGATGCTTCCTAATTATTCTATAATCATCTGCAGGTAAAAAGCAACCTGATTCGCTGCAGCCCTTAATCTCACCACAGTGAACATCACAACAGCAACTCGTATTTTTATTTGCATTTATTCCTGCGTTCTGAGTGTAACTGGCAAAGCAGGAACCTGCTCCACCCCATACGGCAATCCCTTCATCCCAACAAATTCATCCTCCATCCACAATAGCTCTTGAGAGGCTCGAGGGAAGCTGAACCACTGCAATCTCTGATTGATGCACAGTGCTGTTAGTAAGGGTGGTGTTCCTTAAACAACATCACAAGGTACTTCGCAGGAGCGAGGGAACAGAATGCCACAGAGCAGGAATGAATACTGCTTCAATGTAACAGCTCAGAAAGGTGACCCCTGAGATACATAAGGGCAGGAGATCATTCAACCCTTTGAGCCAGCTAACCATTCAACAAAAACATGGCTGATCAGATTGTGATCTCAACTCCACTTTCCTGTCTGTGCCCCATAACCCTCGACTCCCTTCTCAATCAAAATTCTGTCTAGGCCTTGAATAAATTCAAGCAGCCATCCAGCACTTCTCTCTTGGGGTGAGAGTTCCACATACCCACAGCCTCTTGAGAGAAAAGGTTTCTCCTCATCTCTGTCTTATTTTTAAAATGTGTCCCCTAGTTTTAGAGGAAACATCCTCTGGGTGTCCACCCTATCAAGCCCTGTGGATGTTTCTATAAGATCACCTCTCATTCTTCTAAACTCCAATGGATACAGGCCCAACCTGTTCAACCTTTCCTCATACGGCAACCCCTTCATCCCAACAATGAATCAAGTGAACCTTCTCTAACTGCTTCAAAAGCAACTATATATTTTTTTTAATAAGGAGACCAAACTGTACACAAGACTCCAGATGTGGTTCTGTTCAATGTCCTGTACAGCTGTAGTAAAACTTCTCTCTTTTATTATTCCACCGTGTCTGTGTGGGTTTCCTCCGGGTGTTCCGGTTTCCTCCCACAGTCCAAAAGACGCGCTGGTTAGGGTGCATTGACCATGCTAAATTCTCCCTCAGTGTTACCCCGAACAGGTGACTGGGGGATTTTCACAGTAACTTCATTGCAGTGTTAATGTAAGCCTACTTGTGACACTAATGAATAAACTTATCCCAAAACTTAAACCAGCATTTGAGGAGGTGATGGGGGTAATGTTACTGTTACTAAACTCAGGGTTAGGCTTTGGGGACCCGGGTTCAAATCCCACCACAGCAGATGGTGAAATTTGAATTCAATAAAAATCTGGACTTTAAAAAAGTCTCATGATGACCATTGTCGATTGTCATAAAAACCCATCTGGTTCACTAATGTCCTTTACGGAAGGAAATCTGTTGTCCTTACCCGGTCTGGCCTACATGTGACTCCGGATCCACAGCAGTTGCCTAGCAAGCCACTCAGTTGTGTCCAACTGCTGCAAAGAGAACAATAAGGAATGAAACTGGACAGATCCTGAGGGGGCTGGACAGTGTCGATGGTGAGATGTTTTCCCTAGTGGGAGAGTCTTGAACAAGGGGACACAGCTACAAGATAAAGGACCAGTCATTTAAAACTGAGATGCGTAGAAATTTCTTCTCACAGAGAGTGGTGAATCTCTGGAATTCTCTGCCCCAAAGGATGGTGGAGGCTGGATCATGAGAAGTATTTAAAGTGGAGGTGGGTAAATATTTGATAGATCGAGGAATAGAGGGTTATGGGGAAATGGCACAGAAAAGAGCTGAGCCCGGCGTAGATCAGCCGTGATCATATTGAATGGAGGGGCAGGCTTGAAAGGATGTTTTATAAAACTATTTTTTAACCTTGTAACTGTAATCTTGTGTGCTTCATTTTTCTTTTCCTCTTGTTCTTATTTTAAAATCTCAAAAAAACACATGAAATAGAAGCAGAAGCGAGAGTTCAGAGATAAAAGGAATAAATGTACTTTGTAATGAAGTTAAGACAAAGTGGATTTATAAATAAATAGGCAGATTTTAGAAATGTGCATGAGGAGATATTTAGGGATTTAGATTTTCAGTTGTTAAATTTCAAAGGGGAATAAAAGGCTTTTACAGCTTGCAAAGGTTTCAAAAGTAGACAATATAAAATAAAAATGTTTTATGTTTTTTCCAGTTGCTTCCCCTTTTGGGTCAGGTGCAATTTAATAACATACTTGCTGGGTAAAGTCGGGGGCTGAGGCTCTTCCATCACTACACGATGATTCCCTTACCTGCCTGACTCGCTATCACACCCTCCTGTCCCTGACCACTGAACAATTCTAAGGTTCTGTTTAACTGAAGGGGTGTGACTTCCTTCTGGGACAGTGTCCACGTAACTCTCTCCCTCCCTGATACTCCGCAGTGTCCACACCTCAGGCCAACTCAGCAGCTCAGAGCTGAAGCTGCCTAAGCTGCGGACACTCTGTGGATATGATTGTCCAGGATTGCAGTGTGTTCCACAGTTTCCTACACACTGCAGTCATCGCAACCCACCAGCCCTGCCACTTCTGTCCAACCTCATTCTACCAATTGGTCAATTGGTTAATCACTTGCACAGATAAACTCATAGAAATTTGCACTCACCTAGCTTGGAAACAAGGAAGGAAACCCTCCAATCACTGGAGACCCAACCAAGTTCCCAACTCGCCACTCAATCGACTCGGGTTTTGATTTGTATTGGTGCAACTCCCTGCCTCCTCACAGAAAGATTGCTGGAAATAATTCAGGTGGTTAATAAAGGAGTTGTAGCAGCCTGGGGAAGCTTGTTATGGACAAAGAAATAAACAAACTGCAGTGAAAAGGATTGGATTGGGAGAGAGCGGATTTAGAAAAATAAGACAGGATCTGGCTGAGGGAGACTGGGAACAGCTACTAATGGGGAAGAGCAGTGGGGGGCATTCAAAAAGGAAATGGGGAGGGTGCAAGCCCAGCATGTTCCCTCTCGGGTAATAGTTAGAAATAACAAGCCCAGAGAACCATGGATGACCAGAGATATTCAGGATCCAATGAGAAGGAAAAGAAAGACTTTTAAAAGGTACAAGGGGAGCGAATCAGTGGAGGCATTAGTGAGGAATAGAAAGTGCAAGGTGGAGCTTAAGAAATCAATTAGGAACGCAAAGAGGAGATATTAGAAAGCTTTGGCTGGTAAAAGTAGGGAAAATCCCAAGATATTCTATAAGCATACCGATGGGAAGAGGATAACCAGGGAAAGAGTAGGGCCCATTAGGGACCCTGGAGGGCAATCTGTGGGTGGAGCCAGAGGACATTGGTAGAGTGTTGAATGAAAACTTCACAAGAGAATGAGGACGATGGTGTGGAATTCAGGGAGAGAGACTGGGAGGTTCTTCAGCAAATTGACACAGGGAAGGACAAGGTATTGGAGGCGTTGGCAGCCTTAAAAGTGGATAAATCTCCAGGTCCGGATGAATTGTGTCCCAGGCTGCTGTGGGAGGCAAGGGAGGAGATTTCAGGGGCTCTGACCCAAATTTTCAATTCCTCTCTGGCCACAGGGGAGGTGACAGATGACTGGAGAACAGCTAATGTGGTTCCACTATTTAAGAAGGGTTGTAGAGATAAACCAGGGAACTGCAGACCAGTGAGTCTCATATCAGTGGTAAGGAAACCATTGGAGAAACATCTGAAGGAGAGCGTCTATCTCTACTTGGAGAGGCAAAGTTTGATCAGGGATAGTCAGCGTGGCTTCGTCAGAGGGAGGTCATGCCTAACAAATTTGATTGAATTTTTTGAGGAGGTGACCAGGTGTGTAGATGAGGGCAGCGCAGTCGATGTGGTTTAGGTGGATTTCAGCAAAGCCTTTGACAAGGTCCCACATTTCTTTTTATTTGTTTGTGGGACATGGGCGTCACTGGCTGGCCAGCATTTATTGCCCATCCCTAGTTGCCTGAGGGCAGTTGAGAGCCAACCACATTGCTGTGGCTCTGGAGTTACATGTAGGCCAGACCGGGTAAGGACAGTAGATTTCCTTCCCTAAAGGACATTAGTGAACCATGGGAGACTTGTAAAGAAGGCAAATTCACATGGGATACAGGATAATTTGATAAGGTGGATTCAAAATTGGCTCAGTTGTAGGAGACAGAGGGTGATGACAGAAGGCTGCTTTAGTGACTGGAAGCCAGTGTCCAGTGGCGTACCACAGGGATCTGTGTTGGGCTCCCTATTATTCATCATTTATATAAATGATATTGATGACTATGTGGGGGGTAGGATTAGTAAGTTTGTGGATGACACAAAGATTGAACAGGTGGTTAACATTGAGGCGGAGTTCTTGGGTTACAGGAAGATATAGACGGAATGGTCAAATGAGCAGGTAAGTGGCAGATGGAATTTAACCCTGAAAAGTATGAGGTGAAACACTTTGTGAGGAGTAATTTGAATGGTAGGACACTCGGAAGTTCTGTGGAACAAAGGGACCTTGGTGTGTTTGTGCACAGGTCTTACAGAGTGAGTGAGGGGTTGGGAATTTGGTTGGGTCTCCAGTGGTCAACCAGAACACTCAACATTGCCCTGAGATGATTGATACTGGATTGTGGGAATAGGAAGCAGAGATATTTTCATTGTGCCTTTGCATGAATTAGCCATCACACCTGGCAGATCCCTGGCAGAAGCAGGGACCTGGCATCTTGGGTTTCAGCTATAGGGACGTTTGACAATGTTCCTCATGGCAGACTGGTACAGAAGGTGAAGTCGCATAGAATCAGAGGTGAGCTGGCAAGGTGGACACAGGGCTGGTTCAGTCATAGAACAATAAGAAGTCTCACAACACCAGGTTAAAGTCCAACAGGTTTATTTGGCAGCACAAGCTTTCGGAGCCTCAAGGTCCTTCATCAGGTGAGTGAGGACTTGTGTTCACAAACAGGGCATATAAAGACACAAACTCAATTTACAAGATAATGGTTGGAATGCGAGTCTTTACAGGTAATCAAGTCTTAAGGGTACAGACAATGTGAGTGGAGAGAGGGCCAAGCACAGGTTAAAGAGATGTGTATTGTTTCCAGCCAGGACAGTTAGTGAGATTTTGCAAGCCCAGGAAGTTGTGGGGGTTACAGATAGTGTGACAAGTTCCGCACACATGAGGACGGCCTCAACCGGGATCTTGGGTTCATGTCACACTGTCCTGGCTGGAGACAATACATATCTCTTTAACCTGTGCTTAACCCTCTCTCCACTCACATTGTCTGTACCTTTAAGATTTGATTACCTGTAAAGACTCGCATTCCAATCATTATTTAGTAAATTGAGCTGTGTCTTTATATGCCCTGTTTGTGAACAGAACTCTCACTTACCTGACGAAGGAGCAGCACTCCGAAAACTAGTGGCTTTTGCTACCAAATAAACCTGTCGGACTTTAACCTGATGTTGTGAGACTTCTTACTAGTAGCATTCCTCAGGGATCAGTGCTGGGACCTTTGCTAGTTGTAATATATATAAAAGATTTGGAGGAAAATGTAACTGGATTGATTAGTAAGTTTGCGGATGACATAAAGGTTGGTGTATTTGCGGATAGTGATGAGGACCATCAGAGGATACAGCAGGATATAGATCAGTTGGAGACTTGGGCGGAGAGATGGCAGATGGAGTTTAATCCGGACAAATGTGAGGTAATGCATTTTGGAAGGTCTAATACAGATGGGAAATGTACAGTAAATGGCAGAACCCTTAAGAGTATTGATAGGCAAAGGGATCTGGGTGTACAGGTACACAGGTCACTGAAAGTGGCAATGCAGGTGGAGCAGGTAGTCAAGAAGGCATACGGCATGCTTGCCTTCATTGGCCGGGGTATTGAGTTTAAAAATTGGCAAGTCATGCTGCAGCTTTATAGAACCTTAGTTAGGCCGCACTCAAAATATAGTGTTCAATTCTGGTATGGAGGGCATTAGCTATGAGGAGAGGTTGGAGAAACTTGGATTGTTCTCACTGGAACTGGAGGTTGAGGGGAGACCTGATAGAAGTCTACAAGATTATGAGGGGCATGGACAGAGTGGATAGTCAGAAACTTTTTCTCAGGGTGGAAGAGTCAATTACTAGGGGGCACAGGTTTAAGGTGCGAGGGGCAAGGTTTAAAGGAGATGTACGAGGCAGATTTTTTACACAGAGAGTAGTGGGTGCCTGGAACTCGTTGCCGGGGGAGGGAGTGGAAACGGATACGGTAGTGACTTTTATGGGGCGTCTTGACAAGTACATTATGAGGGGCATGGACAGAGTGGATAGTCAGAAGCTTTTTCTCAGGGTGGAAGAGTCAATTACTAGGGGGCACAGGTTTAAGGTGCGAGGGGCAAGGTTTAAAGGAGATGTACGAGGCAGATTTTTTACACAGAGAGTAGTGGGTGCCTGGAACTCGTTGCCGGGGGAGGTAGTGGAAACGGATACGGTAGTGACTTTTATGGGGCGTCTTGACAAGTACATGAATAGGATGGGAATAGAGGGATATGGTCCCTGGAAGCGTAGGGGGTTTTAGTTCAGTCGGGCAGCATGGTCGGTGCAGGCTTGGAGGGCCGAAGGGCCTGTTCCTGTGCTGTAATTTTCTTTGTTCTTTGTTTTAGGGTCTTTCAACAGATATTTCAACAGATGTTTTCCTTTCATTAGGTGATTGAACATTGTCCAGTCAGAGGGATCCAGGTGAAGGTGGATGATTTTGGAGTGAGGCGGGTTACTGGTGTAGAGACAGACTATGGAACAATTCAGACTTCTTGTGCGATTAACTGTGCAGGTGAGACTCCATCAGCAGCAGATACTCCGCCCAGAGCTGGAGTCAGTTGTGGAAGTGCTGAGCTCATTGTTGTCCCTGACAGCTTATGATAGCCAGAGTTGTGATGGGAATAGAGTGATTCCTGGAGGCAATTCCATTTACCGATAGGGCGAGAGTGCCCAGTATCCCTCAGTACTGACCCTCTGACAGTGCGGCACTCCCTCAGTACTGACCCTCTGACAGTGCGGCACTCCCTCAGCACTGACCCTCTGACAGTGCGGCACTCCCTCAGTACTGACCCTCTGACAGTGCGGCACTCCCTCAGTACTGACCCTCTGACAGTGCGGCACTCCCTCAGTACTGACCCTCTGACAGTGCGGCACTCCCTCAGTACTGACCCTCTAACAGTGCGGCACTCCCTCAGTACTGACCCTCTGACAGTGCGGCACTCCCTCAGTACTGACCCTCTGACAGTGTGACACTCCCTCAGTACTGACCCTCTGACAGTGCAGCTCTCCCTCAGCACTGACCCTCTGACAGTGCGGCACACCCTCATCACTGACCCTCTGACAGTGCGGCACACCCTCATCACTGACCCTCTGACAGTGCGGCACTCCCTCAGCACTGACCCTCTGACAGTGTGGCACTCCCTCAGTACTGACCCTCTGACAGTGTGGCACTCCCTCAGCACTGACCCTCTGACAGTGCAGCACTCCCTCAGCACTGACCCTCTGACAGTGCGGCACTCCCTCAGCACTGACCCTCTGACAGTGCAGCACTCCCTCAGCACTGACCCTCTGACAGTGCAGCACCCCCTCAGCACTGACCCTCTGACAGTGCGGCACTCTCTCAGCGCTGACCCTTTGTCAGCGCAGCACTCCCTCAGTACTGACCCTCTGACAGTGCGGCACTCCCTCAGCACTGACCCTCTGACAGTGCAGCACTCCCTCAGTACTGACCCTCTGACAGTGCGGCACTCCCTCAGCACTGACCCTCTGACAGTGCGGCACTCCCTCAGCCACTGACCCTCTGACAGTGCAGCACTCCCTCAGTACTGACCCTCTGACAGTGCGGCACTCCCTCAGTACTGATCCTCTGACAGTGTGGCACTCCCTCAGCACTGACCCTCTGACAGTGCAGCACTCCCTCAGTACTGACCCTCTGACAGTGCGGCACTCCCTCAGTACTGATCCTCTGACAGTGCAGCACTCTCTCAGCACTGATCCTCTGACAGTGTGGCACTCCCTCAGTACTGATCCTCTGACAGTGTGGCACTCCCTCAGCACTGACCCTCTGACAGTGCAGCACCCCCTCAGCACTGATCCTCTGACAGTGTGGCACTCCCTCAGTACTGACCCTCTGACAGTGCGGCACTCCCTCAGTACTGACCCTCTGGCAGTGCAGCACTCCCTCAGTACTGACCCTCTGACAGTGCGGCACTCCCTCAGTACTGATCCTCTGGCAGTGTGGCACTCCCTCAGCGCTGACCTTCTGCCAGTGCGCCACTCCCTCAGTACGGACCCTCTGACAGTGCGGCGCTCCCTCAGTACTGATCCTCTGACAGTGCGGCACTCCCTCAGTACTGATCCTCTGACAGTGCGGCACTCTCTCAGCACTGATCCTCTGACAGTGCGGCACTCCCTCAGTACTGACCCTCTGACAGTGCGGCACTCCCTCAGTACTGACCCTCTGACAGTGCGGCACTCCCTCAGTTCTGTCTTGGACATGTTGCCCTGGATTATGGTTTTTGAAGCTGCAAGTATTTGCCCTCAGGATGGAATGTTCTGACTGAACTGTGGCTGAAAGTTATCATCACAGATGGTAGTGATTGTGAGCAAATCTCCACTCCCACCCCATCATTGGGCAGCTCCTTCTCAGTCTGGCAGTACCAGACACAGAAGACAGGAGCAGGAGGAGGCCATTCGGCCCTTCGAGCCTGCTCCCCCATTCATCACCATCATGGCTGATCATCCAACTCAATAGCCTAATCCTGCTTTCTCCCCATAACCTTTCATCCCATTCGCCCCAAGTGCTATATCCAGCCGCCTCTTGAATGCATTCAATGTTTTGGCATCAACTACTTCCTGTGGTAATGAATTCCACAGGCTCACCACTCTCTGGGTGAAGAAATGTCTCCTGACCTCCATCCTAAATGGTCTACCCTGAATCCTCAGACTGTGACCCCTGGTTCTGGACTCCCCCACCATCGGGAACATCCTCCCTGCATCTACCCTGTCTAGTCCTGTTAGAATTTTATAAGTCTCTGTGAGATCCCCCCCTCATTCGTCTGAACTCCAGTGAAAACAGTCCTTATCTCATCAATCTTTCCTCATAGATCAGTCCCGCCATCCCCGGGATTAGCCGGGTAAACCTGGAGTCTGCGACTCTGTTGCAGTGACAGACTCTGTCAGGCTTCACACATCTCCAGGACACCCGGAGCTTACGTTAAAATACCGTGTTTGATTGGACAAGACGAGGGAATAGGGAGGTGGAGGCACGGTAACTGGGATTAAAGTATTGGCAGCTCTGGTGGATAATTGTGACTTGTCTGGATGGGCTGAATGGCCTCCCTCGGTGCTGTATTTGTTCTACTCTCTCCTTCTGCTCCCCAAATCATCAACGGCTGCGGTAATTCGGAGAGTAAGTATTGAGGAGTCCAAAGGGGAATTTGGATAGGTTAAAGTCAGCGGCTAAAGATTGAGAATAATGTGGGAAAATGTCAACTTTGGGAGGAAAAATAGAAAAGATGCAAATGGTGAGAGATTGCAGAACTTTCCCGTTTAGAACAGAAATGAGGAGAAACTTTTTCTATCAGGGGGGTCGTTATTCTGTGACATCTCTGTCCCTGGAGATCAGGATGTGGAGATGCCGGTGTTGGATTGGGGTGGGCACAGTAAGGAGTTTAACAACACCAGGTTAAAGTCCAGCAGGTTTATTTGGTAGCAAAAGCATAAGCATTCGGAGCACAGCTCCTTCAGTGCAGTCTGTGTCATTTAATAATCTTAAGGCTGAGTGGGATAAATTCTAGACTGACAAGGAAGTCAAATATTATCGGGGCAGAGGGAGAGTAGAGGCTACAATCAGATCCATCGTCAGCTTATCAAAGGATGGAGCAGGCTTGAGGGGCTGAATGAAAGCAAATTACTGCGGATGCTGGAATCTGAAACCAAAAGAGAAAACGCTGGAAAATCTCAGCGGGTCTGGCAGCATCTGTAAGCAGAGAAAAGAGCTGACGTTTCGAGTCCAGATGATCCTTTGTTAAAGGGGCTGAATGGCCTACTCTGCTCCTATCTGATATGTTGATGCTGATCCTGTCGGATTAGAATGCGGTAGCTCATGCTACCAAATAAAGCTGTTGGATGTTAACCTGGTGTGAGACTACTTACTGTGGATTAGAATGAGGTGTGAGTTGCCCTGTGGCCAGCTGAGGGCAGTGTTTACTAGGGTTGGTGTTGCTGACACTCTCTGTTCTGTCTAGGTGTTTGGGCTCGTGTGCTGGGGGCATTGGCAGGAGTCAATGTTCCGCTCATCGGCATGCGGCATGCGTATGTGGTAACAGAGCGGATTGAAGGTATCCAGGTAGGTGCCGAGGCCAGTGCAGTGATGGGGGGGCCAGGAGAGCCGGGGGTTTGCAGCTGAGTTGTCCTGGGATTGTTTCATGCAGTAGCTGTGTTAGAACCCACTTTCCGCTTTGCTTTGAACATGTTGAGATTGTACCCAAGTCACAGCCCTATCCACCCTCACGTTCCTCTCCGGAAGGCACTGATCTTTTCCGGGTTATGGGCTTTATTGGTGTTCAACATAGAAACATAAAAAATAGGAGCAGGAGGAGGCCATTCGGCCCTTCGAGCCTGCTCCCCCATTCATTTTGATCATGGCTGATCATCCAGCTCACTACCCTGATCCCACCTTCCCACCATATCCTTTGATCCCCTTTGCCCCAAGTGTTTTATCCAACTGCTTCTTGAAAACATTCAATGTTTTGGCCTCAACTGCTTTCTGTGATAGTAAATTCCACAGGCTGACCACTCTCTGGGTGAAGAAATGTCTCCTCATCTCTGTCCTAGTGGTCTATCCTGTACGCTCAGACTGTGAGCCCTGGTCCTGGAAACCCCACCATTGGGAATATCCTTCCTGCATCTACCCTGTCTCGTCCTGTTAGAATTTTATAGGTTTTTATGAGACCCCCTCTGATTCTCCTGAACTCCGGTGAATACAATACAAGCCGACTCAAATTCTCCTCTTATGACAGGCCTGCCATCCCAGGACTCAGCCTGGTAAACCTTCACTGCAATCCCTCTACAGCAAGAACATCCTTCCTCAGATAAGGAGACCAAAACTGCACACAATACTCCAGGTGTGGCCTCACCAAGGCCCTGTATAATTGCAGCAAGACACCGCTGCTCCTACCCTCGAATCCTCTCACTATGAACATAGCCCAATTTTTCATTTGCCTTTTTTACTGCCTGCTGCACTTGTACGCTTACCCTCAGTGACTGGTGTATGAGAAACCCAGGTCCTGTTGCAAATTCCCCTCTCCTACTTCATGGCCAGATAATAATCTGCCTTCTTGTTATTGCTGCTAAAGTGGATAACCTCACATTCATCCACATTATACTGCATCTGCCCACACACTCAGCCTGTCCAAATCACGCTGAAGCATCTCTGTATCCTCCTCACAGCTCACCCTCCCACCCAACTTTGTATCATCTGTAAATTTGGAGATGATTTAGTTCCCTCTTCTAAATCAGTTCCTCATTGATCACCACTGTTCATGCAGTGGCATCAGCAGGCTATTTAGCTGGGGAGGGCATCACAGACCATTTAATCTTGTAGACACTTTACATGAGGAAAGCAGAGAGATGGTTCTTGCTGTTACCTCTTCCTCGCTGCAGGGAAAATGAAGGATTTGCATTTTTATAATGCCTTTCTCAAAATCAAAACACCCCAAAGTATTTCACAGCAAATACTTTTCTGTTAAAGTGTCCGCACAGTAATGATGCAGGAATACATGACTGGCACCGCTGTTAACCACCCACCCATCCCCCCAACTCAGTGAGAGCCTTGTGACTTGTCTTAACCTCCACTTGCACAGAAATCCTGCTTCACATCGCACAGTCCAGCATCAAATCATCAATCGCAATGAGAATTCAAGCATATTGCGAAAGAGGGAATGTAGAGGGAGCTTTACTCTGTATCTAACCCCGTGCTGTACCTGTCCTGGGAGTGTTTGATGGGGACAGTGTAGAGGGAGCTTTACTCTGTATCTAACTCCGTGCTGTACCTGTCCTGGGAGTGTTTGATGGGGGACAGTGTCGAGGGAGCTTTACTATGTTTTTAATTTCTGTTCCAAGCACCCTTTTTTCCTGTCTTTTTGTCTCTCTCCCAGAATATGCCAAATGTTCGGGATCATGACAGTTCCGTGTATCTGCGTCTCCAAGGAGACGCCCTGTCTGTCGGCGGATATGAGCCAAACCCAGGCTTCTGGGAAGAGGTGAGAAGATTGAGCTGAAGGAAGTTGGGAGTCGGGAAGGATGAGGTGGGCTGGGAGTCGGGAAGGATGAGGTGGGCTGGGAGTCGGGAAGGATGAGGTGGGCTGGGAGTCGGGAAGGATGAGGTGGGCTGGGAGTCGGGAAGGATGAGGTGGGCTGGGAGTCGGGAAGGATGAGGTGGGCTGGGAGTCGGGAAGGATGAGGTGGGCTGGGAGTCGGGAAGGATGAGGTGGGCTGGGAGTCGGGAAGGATGAGGTGGGCTGGGAGTCGGGAAGGATGAGGTGGGCTGGGAGTCGGGAAGGATGAGGTGGGCTGGGAGTCGGGAAGGATGAGGTGGGCTGGGAGTCGGGAAGGATGAGGTGGGCTGGGAGTCGGGAAGGATGAGGTGGGCTGGGAGTCGGGAAGGATGAGGTGGGCTGGTGTCCTGCGGACACAGTAACAGGGGATGTCTTTTGTAATCTCTCAGCGTTGTACTTGTGGGCTGTGGGAAGGTGTAGGAGCAGCTGAATGGTGAGTATTGTTACAGAGCAGAGAACAGAGGTTAGGAGTAGCCACACAGACTAGCAAAACCCCAGGAGTGAATTTTCACACTGATCTGTTCAACAATCTGTTATTCACAACTTGCGTAAATGACTTGAGTCACAGATTGGATTTCCAATCTCTAACCTAGCAGATGGCCATTGCAGTTAACACCGAGGAGGAGTATATAAAAATAACTTGTTTTTCTTGTCACAGGCTATGACAACATATAAAACTTTAATAAACTTGAAAAATAGGTGTGTTAATCACAAATCACATTTATTATCGCCTAGCCTGAGATATTACACTTCAACCAGACAAACCCAGAGTTCCCATACTCTGAAAATTCTGAGTCTAAGTAAGGTAACAGGTCAGAGAGATTGGGGACACAGATACACAAATCACTAAAAATAGTTTAAAACAGTTTTAAAAAGCTCAGAAACAAAGCAAACACTGGGGTTCATTTCTCGAGGATTGGAATTGGAAAGAAGAGAAGTTACAATCAACTTAGGAGCATTGGGGCAGGAGGAAGCCATTTGGCCCATCAAGCCTGCTAACTAATAAGATAATGGCTGATCGGACTGTGATCTTAACTCCACTTTCCTGTCTGTCCGCGTAACCCTTGGCTCCCTACTCAATCAAAAATCTATCGAAGTCAGCCTTGAATAAATGCAGATAGCTGCTGACAGACCAACAGCTGCTTGGGGGAAAATATTTCTCCTCACCTCTGTCTTTTTTAAACTATCTCCCGTTAGCTTTCCCCACAAGCGGAAACATGCTCTGTGTATCCACCCTATTACCCTCTGGATTCTAAATCTTTCGATAAGATCGTCACTCATTCTTCTAAACTCCAATAGATACAGAACCCAGTCTGCTCCAAATTCCCCCCAGAAGACAAACCTTTCATCCCAGGAATGAATCCAGGGAAGCTTCTCTGAACTCTTTCCAAAGCAATAATTCCTGCAGATGTGGTCTCACCAAGATCCTGTACAAATGCAGTAAACTTCCCTACTTTTATATTCCATTCTTCTTGCAATAAACATCAACTTTCCATTTGCCTTCCTAACCACTTCTTGTAGCTGCAGACTAGCTTTGTGTAAATTGCTAGGACACCCAGATCCCTCTGTACTAGGGTTCTGCAATCTCTCTCCATTTAAATAGTTTACTACATTTCTATTCTTCCTGCCAAAATGCATAAATTCACATTTTCCCACATTACATTCCATTTGCCAAATTTTTGCCCACTCACTGAATATCCCTGTCCCTTTGCAGATTCTCAATCTCCTCCTAACAACTTCCTATCTTGGTGTCATTAAAGTTTTAAAATAAAAATTATTTATTAGTCACAAGTAAGGCTTACATTAACACTGCAATGAAGTTCCTGTGAAATTCCCCTAGTCGCCACATTAGCAAACTTAGCTACCATACACTCTGTTCCTTCATCCAAGTTTTGATCTAAATTATAAATAATTGAGGACCCAGCACTAATGCCTGCGGCACTCCACTAGTTACAGGTTGTTAATCTGAAAAAGACCATTTTATCCCTACTCTCTGTTTCCTGTTAACGAACTGATTCTCTATCCATGCTTATTTTGCATACAAACATAGAAAATAGGAGGAGGCCATTCAGCCCTTTGTGTCTCCTCTCCTATTCTTTATAATCATGGCTGATCATCAAATTCAATATCCTGATCTCCCACCCCCCCCCCCATCCCTTGATCCCTTTAGTCCCAAGAGCTGTATGTAATTTCTTCTTGAAATCAGGCAATGTTTTGGCCTGAGTTACTTTCTGTGGGAGTGAATTCCACACATTCACCACCCTCTGGGTGAAGAAATTTCCCCTCACCTCAGTTCTAAAAAGTTTACCCCTCATCCTCAAACTCTGACCCCTAGTTCTGGACTCCCCCAACATTGGAAACATTCTTTCTGAATCTACCCTGTCTAATTCTGTTAGAATTTTATAAGTTTCTTCTAAACTCCAGTGAATATAATCCTAACCGACTTAGTCTCTCCTCATATGACAGACCTGCCATCCCAGGAATCAGCCTGGTAAACCTTCCCTACACTCCCTCTGTAGCAAGAACATCCTTCCTCAGATAAGGAGACCAAAACTGCACACAATACTCCAGGTGTGGCCTCACCAACACCCTATACAATTGCAGTAAAACATCCCTATCCCTATACTCAACATACCATTTGCCTTCTTTACTGCCTGCTGTGCCTGCACACACTTACTTTCAGCGACTGATGCACGAGGACTCCAAGGTCTCGCTGAGTATCCACCTCTCTCAATTTACACCCATTCAAATAATAATGTCTTCCTATTATTGCCACCAAAGTGGATAACCTCACATTTATCCACATTATACTGCATCTGCCCTGCAGATGCCCCCACACTCAGTCTGTCCAAATCACGCTGAAGCATCTCTGCATCCTCCTCACAGCTCACCCTCCCACCCAACTTTGTATCATCTGCAAATTTGGAGATAATACATTCAGTTCCCTTTTCCAAATCACTAATATATAATGTGAACAGTTGGGGTCCTAACCCTAACCCTAACCCTAACGCAGTGCAGGCTCGATGGGCCAAACAGCCTCCTTCTGCACTGTAGGGATTCTAAGTCTAATTAAACCATGTCTACCGGTCCTCCTTGGTCATCTCTACTAGTTACATCCTCAAAAAATTCCAGTAGATTCGTCAAGCATGATTTCCCTTTTGTAAATCCACGCTGACTTTGTCTGATTATACCACTGCCTTCCAAATGTCGAATATTGAAATCCTTGATAATGGACTCTAGCAACTTCCCCAGTACCGACGTTAGGCTCACTGGTTTATAGTTCCCTGTTTTCTCTCTACCTCCCTTTTTGAATAGCGGGCTTATATTAGCTACCCTCCAATCTGTAGGAGCCAGTCCAGTGTCTAAAGAATTTTGGAAAACAAACACCGATTGATCTACTATTTCTAGAGCCACTTCCCGAGATTTATAAATCCCTTTAACTTCCCCTAAACAATTTCTCTGCTAATATTAATTTCTTTCAGCTCCTCACTAAAACTTGTGTTTTTCAGAACTACCAGTATATTCTACAAATACATAAAGGGCAAAAGAGTAACTAGGGAGAGAGTAGGGCCTCTTAAGGATCAACAAAGTCACCTATGTGCGGATCCACAAGAGATGGATGAGATCCTAAATGAATATTTCTCATCAGTATTCACTGTTTAAAAAAGCATGTAAGTTAGGGAACTTGGGGAAATAAATAGTGATGTCTTGAGGAGTGTACATATTACAGAGAAGGAGGTGCTGGAAGTCTTAAAGTGCATCAAGGTAGATAAATCCCCGGGACCTGATGAAGTGTATCCCAGGACGTTGTGGGAGGCTAGGGAGGAAATTGCGGGTCCCCTAGCCGAGATATTTGAATCATCGATAGTCACGGGTGAGATGCCTGAAGATTGGAGGGTGGCAAATGTTGAGCCTTTGTTTAAAAAGGGCTGCAGGGAAAAGCCTGGGAACTACAGGCCAGTGAGCCTCACATCTGTAGGGGTAAGTTGTTAGAAGGTATTTTGAGAGACAGGATCTACAAGCATTTCGAGACCCAAGGACTGATTAGGGACAGTCAACATGGCTTTGTGAGTGGAAAATCATGCCTCACAAATTTGATTGAGTTTTTTGAAGGGGTAACCAAGAAGAATGAGGGGAGATCTTATAGAAACATTATAAGATTATGAAAGGAACAGATAAGATAGAAGCAGGGAGGTTGTTTCCACTGGTAGGTGAAACTAGAACTAGGGGGCATGGCCTCAAAATAAGGGGGAGCGGTTTTAGGACTGAGTTGAGGAGGAACTTCTTCACACAAAGGGTTGTGAATCTGTGGAATTCCCTGCCCAGTGAAGCAGTTGAAGCTACCTCGTTGAATGTTTTTAAGGCAAGGATAGAGCGGGCGGGTAAGTGGAGCTGAGTCCATGAAAAGATTAGCCATGATCATATTGAATGGCGGAGCAGGCTTGAGCGACCAGATGGCTGACTCCTGCTCCTAGTTCTTATGTTCTTATTAGGTAGATGGGAGCAGTGCAGTTGATGTTGTCTATCTACATGGACTTAGCAAGACCTTTGACAAGGTACCACATGGTAAGTTGTTGCATAAGATTAAATCTCACAGGTTCCAGGGTGAGGTAGCCAAATGGATACAAAATTGGCTTGATGACAGAAGACAGAGGATGGTTGTAGAGGGTTGTTTTCAAACTGGAGGCCTGTGACCAGCAGTGTAAGAAGTCTCACAACACCAGGTTAAAGTCCAACAGGTTTATTTGGTAGCACAAGCCACAAGCTTTCGGAGCGCTGAAGGGGCACGCCCTCAGACAGTACATTCCAGATCTTAACCATGCTCTGTGAGAACCTGTCTCCACCACGCCCTCAGACAGTACATTCCAGATCTTAACCACGCTCTGTGAGAACCTGTCTCCACCACACTCTCAGACAGTGCATTCCAGATCTTAATTCACTGCATGAAATATTTTCTACTCTTATCTTCACAAACATGTGACAAAGGGAGGAATAGAAGGGATATGATGATTGAAGGGGTGGGAGGAAGCTCATGGAGCAGAAATACCAACACAGACCAGATGGGCCAAATGGCCTGTGTCTGTGTTGTAAACACTATGTATATCTGTGTGTGGACTCCAGGTTTGGGGAAAGTGTGCATTGTAGCAGCAGGACAATGTGGTTTTGGGACATTCTGCTTTAATTCTGAGTTTGTCGTGTCTTGTTTCAGGTGTCGGATAAATTTGCCTTCAGCCTCTTTGATCTGGACTGGGACGTTTTCACACAGCTCATTGAAGGGGCAATAAATCGCATTCCAGCTCTGGAGAGCACAGGAGTCAAGTCGACTGTGTGTGGCCCAGGTACAAGGAAGAGCGAGGGGGGTCATAAGGGTGGCAGTGAGGGGGATGTGAGGGGAGGTATGAGGGGTCAGTGAGGGGGGCAGTGAGGGGGGACTGCGAGGGGATGGCGTGAGGAGGGGCAGTGAGGGGGACCGTGACGGGGGGGCATGAGGGGGGCTGTGAGGGGGGGCTGTGTGAGGGGGGCAGCGAGGGGGAGGAGTGGGGGGGGCTGCGAGGTGGGCACTGAGAGGGGCAGCAAAGGGGGCTGCAAGGGGGGAGGTGTGAGGGTGGCCGCGAGGGAGGGCAATAAAGGGGGCCGTGAGGGGAGCAGTGAATGTGTTATATACACTCACTGGGTGAGTGAGGGGTCTGTGTTATATACACTCACTGGGTTAGTGAGGGGTCTGTGTTATATACACTCACTGGGTTAGTGAGGGGTCTGTGTTATATACACTCACTGGGCGAGTGAGGGGTCTGTGTTATATACACTCACTGGGTTAGTGAGGGGTCTGTGTTATATACACTCACTGGGTGAGTGAGGGGCCTGTGTTATATACACTCACTGGGTGAGTGAGGGGCCTGTGTTATATACACTCACTGGGTGAGTGAGGGGCCTGTGTTATATACACTCACTGGGTTAGTGAGGGGCCTGTGTTATATACACTCACTGGGTTAGTGAGGGGCCTGTGTTATATACACTCACTGGGTTAGTGAGGGGCCTGTGTTATATACACTCACTGGGTTAGTGAGGGGTCTGTGTTATATACACTCACTGGGTTAGTGAGGGGCCTGTGTTATATACACTCACTGGGTTAGTGAGGGGTCTGTGTTATATACACTCACTGGGTTAGTGAGGGGTCTGTGTTATATACACTCACTGGGTTAGTGAGGGGTCTGTGTTATATACACTCACTGGGTGAGTGAGGGGTCTGTGTTATATACACTCACTGGGTGAGTGAGGGGTCTGTGTTATATACACTCACTGGGCGAGTGAGGGGCCTGTGATATATACACTCACTGGGCGAGTGAGGGGCCTGTGTTATATACACTCACTGGGTTAGTGAGGGGTCTGTGTTATATACACTCACTGGGCGAGTGAGGGGCCTGTGTTATATACACTCACTGGGTGAGTGAGGGGTCTGTGTTATATACACTCACTGGGTGAGTGAGGGGCCTGTGTTATATACACTCACTGGGTGAGTGAGGGGCCTGTGTTATATACACTCACTGGGTGAGTGAGGGGCCTGTGTTATATACACTCACTGGGTGAGTGAGGGGTCTGTGTTATATACACTCACTGGGTGAGTGAGGGGTCTGTGTTATATACACTCACTGGGCGAGTGAGGGGCCTGTGATATATACACTCACTGGGCGAGTGAGGGGCCTGTGTTATATACACTCACTGGGTTAGTGAGGGGTCTGTGTTATATACACTCACTGGGTTAGTGAGGGGTCTGTGTTATATACACTCACTGGGCGAGTGAGGGGTCTGTGTTATATACACTCACTGGGTGAGTGAGGGGCCTGTGTTATATACACTCACTGGGTGAGTGAGGGGCCTGTGTTATATACACTCACTGGGTGAGTGAGGGGCCTGTGTTATATACACTCACTGGGTTAGTGAGGGGTCTGTGTTATATACACTCACTGGGTTAGTGAGGGGTCTGTGTTATATACACTCACTGGGTTAGTGAGGGGCCTGTGTTATATACACTCACTGGGTGAGTGAGGGGTCTGTGTTATATACACTCACTGGGTGAGTGAGGGGTCTGTGTTATATACACTCACTGGGCGAGTGAGGGGCCTGTGATATATACAGTCACTGGGCGAGTGAGGGGCCTGTGTTATATACACTCACTGGGTTAGTGAGGGGTCTGTGTTATATACACTCACTGGGTTAGTGAGGGGTCTGTGTTATATACACTCACTGGGCGAGTGAGGGGTCTGTGTTATATACACTCACTGGGTTAGTGAGGGGTCTGTGTTATATACACTCACTGGGTTAGTGAGGGGTCTGTGTTATATACACTCACTGGGTTAGTGAGGGGTCTGTGTTATATACACTCACTGGGCGAGTGAGGGGTCTGTGTTATATACACTCACTGGGTGAGTGAGGGGCCTGTGTTATATACACTCACTGGGTTAGTGAGGGGCCTGTGTTATATACACTCACTGGGTTAGTGAGGGGTCTGTGTTATATACACTCACTGGGTTAGTGAGGGGTCTGTGTTATATACACTCACTGGGTTAGTGAGGGGTCTGTGTTATATACACTCACTGGGTGAGTGAGGGGTCTGTGTTATATACACTCACTGGGTGAGTGAGGGGCCTGTGTTATATACACTCACTGGGTTAGTGAGGGGCCTGTGTTATATACACTCACTGGGTGAGTGAGGGGCCTGTGTTATATACACTCACTGGGTTAGTGAGGGGTCTGTGTTATATACACTCACTGGGTTAGTGAGGGGCCTGTGTTATATACACTCACTGGGTTAGTGAGGGGTCTGTGTTATATACACTCACTGGGTTAGTGAGGGGCCTGTGTTATATACACTCACTGGGCGAGTGAGGGGTCTGTGTTATATACACTCACTGGGCGAGTGAGGGGTCTGTGTTATATACACTCACTGGGTTAGTGAGGGGCCTGTGTTATATACACTCACTGGGTGAGTGAGGGGCCTGTGTTATATACACTCACTGGGTTAGTGAGGGGTCTGTGTTATATACACTCACTGGGCGAGTGAGGGGTCTGTGTTATATACACTCACTGGGCGAGTGAGGGGTCTGTGTTATATACACTCACTGGGCGAGTGAGGGGTCTGTGTTATATACACTCACTGGGTTAGTGAGGGGTCTGTGTTATATACACTCACTGGGTTAGTGAGGGGCCTGTGTTATATACACTCACTGGGTGAGTGAGGGGCCTGTGTTATATACACTCACTGGGTGAGTGAGGGGTCTGTGTTATATACACTCACTGGGTTAGTGAGGGGCCTGTGTTATATACACTCACTGGGTTAGTGAGGGGCCTGTGTTATATACACTCACTGGGCGAGTGAGGGGTCTGTGTTATATACACTCACTGGGCGAGTGAGGGGTCTGTGTTATATACACTCACTGGGCGACTGAGGGGTCTGTGATATATACACTCACTGGGCGAGTGAGGGGTCTGTGTTATATACACTCACTGGGCGAGTGAGGGGTCTGTGTTATATACACTCACTGGGTTAGTGAGGGGCCTGTGTTATATACACTCACTGGGCGAGTGAGGGGCCTGTGTTATATACACTCACTGGGTTAGTGAGGGGCCTGTGTTATATACACTCACTGGGCGAGTGAGGGGTCTGTGTTATATACACTCACTGGGCGAGTGAGGGGTCTGTGTTATATACACTCACTGGGCGAGTGAGGGGTCTGTGTTATATACACTCACTGGGTTAGTGAGGGGTCTGTGTTATATACACTCACTGGGTTAGTGAGGGGTCTGTGTTATATACACTCACTGGGCGAGTGAGGGGTCTGTGTTATATACACTCACTGGGCGAGTGAGGGGTCTGTGTTATATACACTCACTGGGTTAGTGAGGGGTCTGTGTTATATACAGTCACTGGGCGAGTGAGGGGTCTGTGATATATACACTCACTGGGTTAGTGAGGGGTCTGTGTTATATACACTCACTGGGTTAGTGAGGGGTCTGTGTTATATACAGTCACTGGGTGAGTGAGGGGTCTGTGTTATATACACTCACTGGGCGAGTGAGGGGTCTGTGTTATATACACTCACTGGGTTAGTGAGGGGTCTGTGTTATATACAGTCACTGGGTGAGTGAGGGGTCTGTGTTATATACAGTCACTGGGTTAGTGAGGGGTCTGTGTTATATACACTCACTGGGTTAGTGAGGGGTCTGTGTTATATACACTCACTGGGTTAGTGAGGGGCCTGTGTTATATACACTCACTGGGTGAGTGAGGGGTCTGTGTTATATACAGTCACTGGGTGAGTGAGGGGTCTGTGTTATATACACTCACTGGGTTAGTGAGGGGCCTGTGTTATATACACTCACTGGGTTAGTGAGGGGCCTGTGTTATATACAGTCACTGGGTGAGTGAGGGGTCTGTGTTATATACACTCACTGGGTTAGTGAGGGGCCTGTGTTATATACACTCACTGGGTTAGTGAGGGGCCTGTGTTATATACACTCACTGGGCGAGTGAGGGGTCTGTGTTATATACACTCACTGGGCGAGTGAGGGGTCTGTGTTATATACACTCACTGGGCGAGTGAGGGGTCTGTGATATATACACTCACTGGGTTAGTGAGGGGTCTGTGTTATATACACTCACTGGGCGAGTGAGGGGTCTGTGTTATATACACTCACTGGGCGAGTGAGGGGTCTGTGTTATATACACTCACTGGGTTAGTGAGGGGCCTGTGTTATATACACTCACTGGGCGAGTGAGGGGCCTGTGTTATATACACTCACTGGGTTAGTGAGGGGCCTGTGTTATATACACTCACTGGGCGAGTGAGGGGTCTGTGTTATATACACTCACTGGGCGAGTGAGGGGTCTGTGTTATATACACTCACTGGGCGAGTGAGGGGTCTGTGTTATATACACTCACTGGGTTAGTGAGGGGTCTGTGTTATATACACTCACTGGGTTAGTGAGGGGTCTGTGTTATATACACTCACTGGGCGAGTGAGGGGTCTGTGTTATATACACTCACTGGGCGAGTGAGGGGTCTGTGTTATATACACTCACTGGGTTAGTGAGGGGTCTGTGTTATATACAGTCACTGGGCGAGTGAGGGGTCTGTGATATATACACTCACTGGGTTAGTGAGGGGTCTGTGTTATATACAGTCACTGGGTTAGTGAGGGGTCTGTGTTATATACACTCACTGGGCGAGTGAGGGGTCTGTGTTATATACACTCACTGGGTTAGTGAGGGGCCTGTGTTATATACACTCACTGGGTGAGTGAGGGGTCTGTGATATATACACTCACTGGGTGAGTGAGGGGTCTGTGTTATATACACTCACTGGGTTAGTGAGGGGCCTGTGTTATATACACTCACTGGGTGAGTGAGGGGTCTGTGTTATATACACTCACTGGGTTAGTGAGGGGCCTGTGTTATATACACTCACTGGGTTAGTGAGGGGCCTGTGTTATATACACTCACTGGGTGAGTGAGGGGTCTGTGATATATACACTCACTGGGTGAGTGAGGGGTCTGTGTTATATACACTCACTGGGTTAGTGAGGGGCCTGTGTTATATACACTCACTGGGTTAGTGAGGGGCCTGTGTTATATACACTCACTGGGCGAGTGAGGGGTCTGTGTTATATACACTCACTGGGTTAGTGAGGGGCCTGTGTTATATACACTCACTGGGTGAGTGAGGGGCCTGTGTTATATACACTCACTGGGTGAGTGAGGGGTCTGTGTTATATACACTCACTGGGTTAGTGAGGGGTCTGTGTTATATACACTCACTGGGTTAGTGAGGGGTCTGTGTTATATACACTCACTGGGTTAGTGAGGGGTCTGTGTTATATACACTCACTGGGTTAGTGAGGGGTCTGTGTTATATACACTCACTGGGTGAGTGAGGGGTCTGTGTTATATACACTCACTGGGTGAGTGAGGGGCCTGTGTTATATACACTCACTGGGTTAGTGAGGGGCCTGTGTTATATACACTCACTGGGTGAGTGAGGGGCCTGTGTTATATACACTCACTGGGTTAGTGAGGGGTCTGTGTTATATACACTCACTGGGTTAGTGAGGGGCCTGTGTTATATACACTCACTGGGCTAGTGAGGGGTCTGTGTTATATACACTCACTGGGTTAGTGAGGGGCCTGTGTTATATACACTCACTGGGCGAGTGAGGGGTCTGTGTTATATACACTCACTGGGCGAGTGAGGGGTCTGTGTTATATACACTCACTGGGTTAGTGAGGGGCCTGTGTTATATACACTCACTGGGTGAGTGAGGGGCCTGTGTTATATACACTCACTGGGTTAGTGAGGGGTCTGTGTTATATACACTCACTGGGCGAGTGAGGGGTCTGTGTTATATACACTCACTGGGCGAGTGAGGGGTCTGTGTTATATACACTCACTGGGCGAGTGAGGGGTCTGTGTTATATACACTCACTGGGTTAGTGAGGGGTCTGTGTTATATACACTCACTGGGTTAGTGAGGGGCCTGTGTTATATACACTCACTGGGTGAGTGAGGGGCCTGTGTTATATACACTCACTGGGTGAGTGAGGGGTCTGTGTTATATACACTCACTGGGTTAGTGAGGGGCCTGTGTTATATACACTCACTGGGTTAGTGAGGGGCCTGTGTTATATACACTCACTGGGCGAGTGAGGGGTCTGTGTTATATACACTCACTGGGCGAGTGAGGGGTCTGTGTTATATACACTCACTGGGCGACTGAGGGGTCTGTGATATATACACTCACTGGGCGAGTGAGGGGTCTGTGTTATATACACTCACTGGGCGAGTGAGGGGTCTGTGTTATATACACTCACTGGGTTAGTGAGGGGCCTGTGTTATATACACTCACTGGGCGAGTGAGGGGCCTGTGTTATATACACTCACTGGGTTAGTGAGGGGCCTGTGTTATATACACTCACTGGGCGAGTGAGGGGTCTGTGTTATATACACTCACTGGGCGAGTGAGGGGTCTGTGTTATATACACTCACTGGGCGAGTGAGGGGTCTGTGTTATATACACTCACTGGGTTAGTGAGGGGTCTGTGTTATATACACTCACTGGGTTAGTGAGGGGTCTGTGTTATATACACTCACTGGGCGAGTGAGGGGTCTGTGTTATATACACTCACTGGGCGAGTGAGGGGTCTGTGTTATATACACTCACTGGGTTAGTGAGGGGTCTGTGTTATATACAGTCACTGGGCGAGTGAGGGGTCTGTGATATATACACTCACTGGGTTAGTGAGGGGTCTGTGTTATATACACTCACTGGGTTAGTGAGGGGTCTGTGTTATATACAGTCACTGGGTGAGTGAGGGGTCTGTGTTATATACACTCACTGGGCGAGTGAGGGGTCTGTGTTATATACACTCACTGGGTTAGTGAGGGGTCTGTGTTATATACAGTCACTGGGTGAGTGAGGGGTCTGTGTTATATACAGTCACTGGGTTAGTGAGGGGTCTGTGTTATATACACTCACTGGGTTAGTGAGGGGTCTGTGTTATATACACTCACTGGGTTAGTGAGGGGCCTGTGTTATATACACTCACTGGGTGAGTGAGGGGTCTGTGTTATATACAGTCACTGGGTGAGTGAGGGGTCTGTGTTATATACACTCACTGGGTTAGTGAGGGGCCTGTGTTATATACACTCACTGGGTTAGTGAGGGGCCTGTGTTATATACAGTCACTGGGTGAGTGAGGGGTCTGTGTTATATACACTCACTGGGTTAGTGAGGGGCCTGTGTTATATACACTCACTGGGTTAGTGAGGGGCCTGTGTTATATACACTCACTGGGCGAGTGAGGGGTCTGTGTTATATACACTCACTGGGCGAGTGAGGGGTCTGTGTTATATACACTCACTGGGCGAGTGAGGGGTCTGTGATATATACACTCACTGGGTTAGTGAGGGGTCTGTGTTATATACACTCACTGGGCGAGTGAGGGGTCTGTGTTATATACACTCACTGGGCGAGTGAGGGGTCTGTGTTATATACACTCACTGGGTTAGTGAGGGGCCTGTGTTATATACACTCACTGGGCGAGTGAGGGGCCTGTGTTATATACACTCACTGGGTTAGTGAGGGGCCTGTGTTATATACACTCACTGGGCGAGTGAGGGGTCTGTGTTATATACACTCACTGGGCGAGTGAGGGGTCTGTGTTATATACACTCACTGGGCGAGTGAGGGGTCTGTGTTATATACACTCACTGGGTTAGTGAGGGGTCTGTGTTATATACACTCACTGGGTTAGTGAGGGGTCTGTGTTATATACACTCACTGGGCGAGTGAGGGGTCTGTGTTATATACACTCACTGGGCGAGTGAGGGGTCTGTGTTATATACACTCACTGGGTTAGTGAGGGGTCTGTGTTATATACAGTCACTGGGCGAGTGAGGGGTCTGTGATATATACACTCACTGGGTTAGTGAGGGGTCTGTGTTATATACAGTCACTGGGTTAGTGAGGGGTCTGTGTTATATACACTCACTGGGCGAGTGAGGGGTCTGTGTTATATACACTCACTGGGTTAGTGAGGGGCCTGTGTTATATACACTCACTGGGTGAGTGAGGGGTCTGTGATATATACACTCACTGGGTGAGTGAGGGGTCTGTGTTATATACACTCACTGGGTTAGTGAGGGGCCTGTGTTATATACACTCACTGGGTGAGTGAGGGGTCTGTGTTATATACACTCACTGGGTTAGTGAGGGGCCTGTGTTATATACACTCACTGGGTTAGTGAGGGGCCTGTGTTATATACACTCACTGGGTGAGTGAGGGGTCTGTGATATATACACTCACTGGGTGAGTGAGGGGTCTGTGTTATATACACTCACTGGGTTAGTGAGGGGCCTGTGTTATATACACTCACTGGGTTAGTGAGGGGCCTGTGTTATATACACTCACTGGGCGAGTGAGGGGTCTGTGTTATATACACTCACTGGGTTAGTGAGGGGCCTGTGTTATATACACTCACTGGGTGAGTGAGGGGCCTGTGTTATATACACTCACTGGGTGAGTGAGGGGTCTGTGTTATATACACTCACTGGGTTAGTGAGGGGTCTGTGTTATATACACTCACTGGGTTAGTGAGGGGTCTGTGTTATATACACTCACTGGGTTAGTGAGGGGTCTGTGTTATATACAGTCACTGGGTTAGTGAGGGGTCTGTGTTATATACACTCACTGGGCGAGTGAGGGGTCTGTGTTATATACACTCACTGGGCGAGTGAGGGGTCTGTGTTATATACACTCACTGGGTTAGTGAGGGGCCTGTGTTATATACACTCACTGGGCGAGTGAGGGGTCTGTGTTATATACACTCACTGGGTTAGTGAGGGGTCTGTGTTATATACACTCACTGGGTTAGTGAGGGGTCTGTGTTATATACACTCACTGGGTGAGTGAGGGGCCTGTGTTATATACACTCACTGGGCGAGTGAGGGGTCTGTGTTATATACACTCACTGGGCGAGTGAGGGGCCTGTGTTATATACACTCACTGGGCGAGTGAGGGGCCTGTGTTATATACACTCACTGGGCGAGTGAGGGGCCTGTGTTATATACACTCACTGGGTTAGTGAGGGGTCTGTGTTATATACACTCACTGGGTTAGTGAGGGGTCTGTGTTATATACACTCACTGGGTTAGTGAGGGGTCTGTGTTATATACACTCACTGGGTGAGTGAGGGGCCTGTGTTATATACACTCACTGGGCGAGTGAGGGGTCTGTGTTATATACACTCACTGGGCGAGTGAGGGGCCTGTGTTATATACACTCACTGGGCGAGTGAGGGGTCTGTGTTATATACACTCACTGGGTGAGTGAGGGGCCTGTGTTATATACACTCACTGGGCGAGTGAGGGGTCTGTGTTATATACACTCACTGGGCGAGTGAGGGGCCTGTGTTATATACACTCACTGGGCGAGTGAGGGGCCTGTGTTATATACACTCACTGGGCGAGTGAGGGGCCTGTGTTATATACACTCACTGGGCGAGTGAGGGGTCTGTGTTATATACACTCACTGGGTTAGTGAGGGGTCTGTGTTATATACACTCACTGGGCGAGTGAGGGGCCTGTGTTATATACACTCACTGGGTGAGTGAGGGGTCTGTGTTATATACACTCACTGGGTGAGTGAGGGGCCTGTGTTATATACACTCACTGGGTTAGTGAGGGGTCTGTGTTATATACACTCACTGGGTTAGTGAGGGGTCTGTGTTATATACACTCACTGGGTTAGTGAGGGGTCTGTGTTATATACACTCACTGGGTGAGTGAGGGGCCTGTGTTATATACACTCACTGGGTTAGTGAGGGGTCTGTGTTATATACACTCACTGGGTGAGTGAGGGGTCTGTGATATATACACTCACTGGGCGAGTGAGGGGTCTGTGTTATATACACTCACTGGGTTAGTGAGGGGTCTGTGTTATATACACTCACTGGGTTAGTGAGGGGTCTGTGTTATATACACTCACTGGGTTAGTGAGGGGTCTGTGTTATATACACTCACTGGGTGAGTGAGGGGTCTGTGTTATATACACTCACTGGGTTAGTGAGGGGTCTGTGATATATACACTCACTGGGTGAGTGAGGGGTCTGTGTTATATACACTCACTGGGTGAGTGAGGGGCCTGTGTTATATACACTCACTGGGTTAGTGAGGGGTCTGTGTTATATACACTCACTGGGTTAGTGAGGGGTCTGTGTTATATACACTCACTGGGTTAGTGAGGGGTCTGTGATATATACACTCACTGGGTTAGTGAGGGGTCTGTGTTATATACACTCACTGGGTTAGTGAGGGGTCTGTGATATATACACTCACTGGGTTAGTGAGGGGTCTGTGTTATATACACTCACTGGGCGAGTGAGGGGTCTGTGTTATATACACTCACTGGGTTAGTGAGGGGTCTGTGTTATATACACTCACTGGGTGAGTGAGGGGCCTGTGTTATATACACTCACTGGGTGAGTGAGGGGTCTGTGTTATATACACTCACTGGGTTAGTGAGGGGTCTGTGTTATATACACTCACTGGGCGAGTGAGGGGTCTGTGTTATATACACTCACTGGGTTAGTGAGGGGTCTGTGTTATATACACTCACTGGGTTAGTGAGGGGCCTGTGTTATATACACTCACTGGGTTAGTGAGGGGTCTGTGTTATATACACTCACTGGGTTAGTGAGGGGTCTGTGTTATATACACTCACTGGGTTAGTGAGGGGCCTGTGTTATATACACTCACTGGGTTAGTGAGGGGTCTGTGTTATATACACTCACTGGGTTAGTGAGGGGTCTGTGTTATATACACTCACTGGGTTAGTGAGGGGCCTGTGTTATATACACTCACTGGGTTAGTGAGGGGTCTGTGTTATATACACTCACTGGGTTAGTGAGGGGTCTGTGTTATATACACTCACTGGGTGAGTGAGGGGCCTGTGTTATATACACTCACTGGGTTAGTGAGGGGTCTGTGTTATATACACTCACTGGGCGAGTGAGGGGCCTGTGTTATATACACTCACTGGGTTAGTGAGGGGCCTGTGTTATATACACTCACTGGGCGAGTGAGGGGTCTGTGTTATATACACTCACTGGGTTAGTGAGGGGTCTGTGTTATATACACTCACTGGGTTAGTGAGGGGCCTGTGTTATATACACTCACTGGGTTAGTGAGGGGTCTGTGTTATATACACTCACTGGGCGAGTGAGGGGTCTGTGTTATATACACTCACTGGGCGAGTGAGGGGTCTGTGTTATATACACTCACTGGGTGAGTGAGGGGCCTGTGTTATATACACTCACTGGGTGAGTGAGGGGTCTGTGTTATATACACTCACTGGGTGAGTGAGGGGTCTGTGTTATATACACTCACTGGGTGAGTGAGGGGTCTGTGTTATATACAGTCACTGGGTTAGTGAGGGGTCTGTGTTATATACACTCACTGGGTGAGTGAGGGGTCTGTGTTATATACACTCACTGGGTGAGTGAGGGGTCTGTGTTATATACACTCACTGGGTTAGTGAGGGGTCTGTGTTATATACACTCACTGGGTGAGTGAGGGGTCTGTGTTATATACACTCACTGGGTTAGTGAGGGGCCTGTGTTATATACACTCACTGGGTTGGTGAGGGGTCTGTGTTATATACACTCACTGGGTTAGTGAGGGGTCTGTGTTATATACACTCACTGGGTTAGTGAGGGGCCTGTGTTATATACACTCACTGGGTTAGTGAGGGGTCTGTGTTATATACACTCACTGGGTTAGTGAGGGGTCTGTGATATATACACTCACTGGGTTAGTGAGGGGCCTGTGTTATATACACTCACTGGGTTAGTGAGGGGTCTGTGTTATATACACTCACTGGGTGAGTGAGGGGTCTGTGTTATATACACTCACTGGGTTAGTGAGGGGTCTGTGTTATATACACTCACTGGGTTAGTGAGGGGTCTGTGTTATATACACTCACTGGGCGAGTGAGGGGTCTGTGTTATATACACTCACTGGGTGAGTGAGGGGCCTGTGTTATATACACTCACTGGGTTAGTGAGGGGTCTGTGTTATATACACTCACTGGGCGAGTGAGGGGTCTGTGTTATATACACTCACTGGGTGAGTGAGGGGCCTGTGTTATATACACTCACTGGGTTAGTGAGGGGCCTATGTTATATACACTCACTGGGTTAGTGAGGGGCCTGTGTTATATACACTCACTGGGTTAGTGAGGGGTCTGTGTTATATACACTCACTGGGTTAGTGAGGGGTCTGTGTTATATACACTCACTGGGTTAGTGAGGGGCCTGTGTTATATACACTCACTGGGTTAGTGAGGGGTCTGTGTTATATACACTCACTGGGTTAGTGAGGGGCCTGTGTTATATACACTCACTGGGTTAGTGAGGGGTCTGTGTTATATACACTCACTGGGTTAGTGAGGGGTCTGTGATATATACACTCACTGGGTGAGTGAGGGGTCTGTGTTATATACACTCACTGGGTTAGTGAGGGGCCTGTGTTATATACACTCACTGGGTGAGTGAGGGGTCTGTGTTATATACACTCACTGGGTTAGTGAGGGGTCTGTGTTATATACACTCACTGGGTGAGTGAGGGGCCTGTGTTATATACACTCACTGGGTTAGTGAGGGGTCTGTGTTATATACACTCACTGGGTTAGTGAGGGGCCTGTGTTATATACACTCACTGGGTTAGTGAGGGGTCTGTGTTATATACACTCACTGGGTTAGTGAGGGGTCTGTGTTATATACACTCACTGGGTTAGTGAGGGGCCTGTGTTATATACACTCACTGGGTTAGTGAGGGGTCTGTGTTATATACACTCACTGGGTTAGTGAGGGGCCTGTGTTATATACACTCACTGGGTTAGTGAGGGGTCTGTGTTATATACACTCACTGGGTTAGTGAGGGGTCTGTGTTATATACACTCACTGGGTTAGTGAGGGGCCTGTGTTATATACACTCACTGGGTTAGTGAGGGGCCTGTGTTATATACACTCACTGGGTTAGTGAGGGGTCTGTGTTATATACACTCACTGGGTTAGTGAGGGGCCTGTGTTATATACACTCACTGGGTTAGTGAGGGGTCTGTGTTATATACACTCACTGGGTTAGTGAGGGGCCTGTGTTATATACACTCACTGGGTTAGTGAGGGGCCTGTGTTATATACACTCACTGGGTGAGTGAGGGGTCTGTGATATATACACTCACTGGGTTAGTGAGGGGCCTGTGTTATCTCCACTCACTGGGTTAGTGAGGGGTCTGTGTTATATACACTCACTGGGTTAGTGAGGGGCCTGTGTTATATACACTCACTGGGTTAGTGAGGGGTCTGTGTTATATACACTCACTGGGTTAGTGAGGGGTCTGTGTTATATACACTCACTGGGTTAGTGAGGGGCCTGTGTTATATACACTCACTGGGTGAGTGAGGGGCCTGTGTTATATACACTCACTGGGTGAGTGAGGGGCCTGTGTTATATACACTCACTGGGTTAGTGAGGGGTCTGTGTTATATACACTCACTGGGTGAGTGAGGGGTCTGTGTTATATACACTCACTGGGTGAGTGAGGGGCCTGTGTTATATACACTCACTGGGTTAGTGAGGGGCCTGTGTTATATACACTCACTGGGCGAGTGAGGGGTCTGTGTTATATACACTCACTGGGTTAGTGAGGGGTCTGTGTTATATACACTCACTGGGTTAGTGAGGGGTCTGTGTTATATACACTCACTGGGTTAGTGAGGGGTCTGTGTTATATACACTCACTGGGTTAGTGAGGGGTCTGTGATATATACACTCACTGGGTTAGTGAGGGGTCTGTGTTATATACACTCACTGGGTTAGTGAGGGGCCTGTGTTATATACACTCACTGGGTTAGTGAGGGGTCTGTGATATATACACTCACTGGGTTAGTGAGGGGCCTGTGTTATATACACTCACTGGGTGAGTGAGGGGCCTGTGTTATATACACTCACTGGGTGAGTGAGGGGTCTGTGTTATATACACTCACTGGGTGAGTGAGGGGTCTGTGTTATATACACTCACTGGGTGAGTGAGGGGTCTGTGTTATATACAGTCACTGGGTTAGTGAGGGGTCTGTGTTATATACACTCACTGGGTGAGTGAGGGGTCTGTGTTATATACACTCACTGGGTGAGTGAGGGGTCTGTGTTATATACACTCACTGGGTTAGTGAGGGGTCTGTGTTATATACACTCACTGGGTGAGTGAGGGGTCTGTGTTATATACACTCACTGGGTTAGTGAGGGGCCTGTGTTATATACACTCACTGGGTTAGTGAGGGGTCTGTGTTATATACACTCACTGGGTTAGTGAGGGGTCTGTGTTATATACACTCACTGGGTTAGTGAGGGGCCTGTGTTATATACACTCACTGGGTTAGTGAGGGGTCTGTGTTATATACACTCACTGGGTTAGTGAGGGGTCTGTGATATATACACTCACTGGGTTAGTGAGGGGCCTGTGTTATATACACTCACTGGGTTAGTGAGGGGTCTGTGTTATATACACTCACTGGGTGAGTGAGGGGTCTGTGTTATATACACTCACTGGGTTAGTGAGGGGTCTGTGTTATATACACTCACTGGGTTAGTGAGGGGTCTGTGTTATATACACTCACTGGGCGAGTGAGGGGTCTGTGTTATATACACTCACTGGGTGAGTGAGGGGCCTGTGTTATATACACTCACTGGGTTAGTGAGGGGTCTGTGTTATATACACTCACTGGGCGAGTGAGGGGTCTGTGTTATATACACTCACTGGGTGAGTGAGGGGCCTGTGTTATATACACTCACTGGGTTAGTGAGGGGCCTATGTTATATACACTCACTGGGTTAGTGAGGGGCCTGTGTTATATACACTCACTGGGTTAGTGAGGGGTCTGTGTTATATACACTCACTGGGTTAGTGAGGGGTCTGTGTTATATACACTCACTGGGTTAGTGAGGGGCCTGTGTTATATACACTCACTGGGTTAGTGAGGGGTCTGTGTTATATACACTCACTGGGTTAGTGAGGGGCCTGTGTTATATACACTCACTGGGTTAGTGAGGGGTCTGTGTTATATACACTCACTGGGTTAGTGAGGGGTCTGTGATATATACACTCACTGGGTGAGTGAGGGGTCTGTGTTATATACACTCACTGGGTTAGTGAGGGGCCTGTGTTATATACACTCACTGGGTGAGTGAGGGGTCTGTGTTATATACACTCACTGGGTTAGTGAGGGGTCTGTGTTATATACACTCACTGGGTGAGTGAGGGGCCTGTGTTATATACACTCACTGGGTTAGTGAGGGGTCTGTGTTATATACACTCACTGGGTTAGTGAGGGGCCTGTGTTATATACACTCACTGGGTTACTGAGGGGTCCGTGTTATATACACTCACTGGGTTAGTGAGGGGTCTGTGTTATATACACTCACTGGGTTAGTGAGGGGCCTGTGTTATATACACTCACTGGGTTAGTGAGGGGTCTGTGTTATATACACTCACTGGGTTAGTGAGGGGCCTGTGTTATATACACTCACTGGGTTAGTGAGGGGTCTGTGTTATATACACTCACTGGGTTAGTGAGGGGTCTGTGTTATATACACTCACTGGGTTAGTGAGGGGCCTGTGTTATATACACTCACTGGGTTAGTGAGGGGCCTGTGTTATATACACTCACTGGGTTAGTGAGGGGTCTGTGTTATATACACTCACTGGGTTAGTGAGGGGCCTGTGTTATATACACTCACTGGGTTAGTGAGGGGTCTGTGTTATATACACTCACTGGGTTAGTGAGGGGCCTGTGTTATATACACTCACTGCGTTAGTGAGGGGCCTGTGTTATATACACTCACTGGGTGAGTGAGGGGTCTGTGATATATACACTCACTGGGTTAGTGAGGGGCCTGTGTTATATACACTCACTGGGTTAGTGAGGGGTCTGTGTTATATACACTCACTGGGTTAGTGAGGGGCCTGTGTTATATACACTCACTGGGTTAGTGAGGGGTCTGTGTTATATACACTCACTGGGTTAGTGAGGGGTCTGTGTTATATACACTTACTGGGTTAGTGAGGGGCCTGTGTTATATACACTCACTGGGTGAGTGAGGGGCCTGTGTTATATACACTCACTGGGTGAGTGAGGGGCCTGTGTTATATACACTCACTGGGTTAGTGAGGGGTCTGTGTTATATACACTCACTGGGTGAGTGAGGGGTCTGTGTTATATACACTCACTGGGTGAGTGAGGGGCCTGTGTTATATACACTCACTGGGTTAGTGAGGGGCCTGTGTTATATACACTCACTGGGTGAGTGAGGGGCCTGTGTTATATACACTCACTGGGTTAGTGAGGGGCCTGTGTTATATACACTCACTGGGTGAGTGAGGGGCCTGTGTTATATACACTCACTGGGTGAGTGAGGGGTCTGTGTTATATACACTCACTGGGTTAGTGAGGGGTCTGTGTTATATACACTCACTGGGTTAGTGAGGGGCCTGTGTTATATACAGTCACTGGGTTAGTGAGGGGTCTGTGTTATATACACTCACTGGGTGAGTGAGGGGCCTGTGTTATATACAGTCACTGGGTTAGTGAGGGGTCTGTGTTATATACACTCACTGGGTTAGTGAGGGGTCTGTGTTATATACACTCACTGGGTTAGTGAGGGGTCTGTGTTATATACACTCACTGGGTTAGTGAGGGGTCTGTGTTATATACAGTCACTGGGTGAGTGAGGGGCCTGTGTTATATACACTCACTGGGTTAGTGAGGGGTCTGTGTTATATACACTCACTGGGTTAGTGAGGGGTCTGTGTTATATACACTCACTGGGTGAGTGAGGGGCCTGTGTTATATACAGTCACTGGGTGAGTGAGGGGCCTGTGTTATATACACTCACTGGGTTAGTGAGGGGTCTGTGTTATATACACTCACTGCGTTAGTGAGGGGCCTGTGTTATATACACTCACTGGGTGAGTGAGGGGCCTGTGTTATATACACTCACTGGGTTAGTGAGGGGTCTGTGTTATATACACTCACTGGGTTAGTGAGGGGTCTGTGTTATATACACTCACTGGGTGAGTGAGGGGCCTGTGTTATATACAGTCACTGGGTGAGTGAGGGGCCTGTGTTATATACACTCACTGGGTTAGTGAGGGGTCTGTGTTATATACAGTCACTGGGTTAGTGAGGGGTCTGTGTTATATACACTCACTGGGTTAGTGAGGGGTCTGTGTTATATACACTCACTGGGTTAGTGAGGGGTCTGTGTTATATACACTCACTGGGTTAGTGAGGGGCCTGTGTTATATACACTCACTGGGTGAGTGAGGGGTCTGTGTTATATACACTCACTGGGTGAGTGAGGGGTCTGTGTTATATACACTCACTGGTGGGGGTGGTGTCTGCTTCCTCTCTGCTGGTTTTTCACTCCGTCACAATATGATGTCTCACAGAATCCTTCACTGCTGACCACAAGCCCCTGATGGGGGAGACTCCAGAACTCCGAGGCTTCTACTTGGGATGTGGATTCAACAGTGCAGGTGAGGAGGGGATTGGTTGGTCTCTGGGTCAGCTCAGTGTCTGTATTTCCTTGCTAGAGGCTGATTGGTTAAACCTCAACATTATCAACAGTTTTCTGAGGAACTTGTGTTCCATCTCAGATGTTATCGGAGACCAAGGAGAGGATGTACTGACCCTCTGACAGTGCGGCACTCCCTCAGTACTGACCCTCTGACAGTGTGGCACTCCCTCAGTACTGACCCTCTGACAGTGCGGCACTCCCTCAGTACTGACCCTCTGACAGTGCGGCACTCCCTCAGTACTGACCCTCTGACAGTGTGGCACTCCCTCAGCACTGACCCTCTGACAGTGTGGCACTCCCTCAGCACTGACCCTCTGACAGTGTGGCACTCCCTCAGTACTGACCCTCTGACAGTGCGGCACTCCCTCAGCACTGACCCTCTGACAGTGCGGCACTCCCTCAGTACTGACCCTCTGACAGTGTGGCGCTCCCTCTGTACTGACCCTCTGACAGTGTGGCACTCCCTTAGCACTGACCCTCCGACGGTGCAGCACTCTCCCAGTACTGACCCTCTGACAGTGCGGCACTCCCTCAGCACTGACCCTCTGACAGTGCGGCACTCCCTCAGTACTGACCCTCTGACAGTGTGGCGCTCCCTCAGCACTGACCCTCTGACAGTGCGGCACCCCATCAGCACTGACCCTCTGACAGTGCGGCACCCCCTCAGTGCTGACCCTCTGACAGTGCGGCACCCCCTCAGCGCTGACCGTATGAACCTACCGCTTTCGGTGTCAGAGATGGATGTGCTGAGTCACGCCTGACCCCTGAGGTTGCCGACATGCAGTCTTCTCAGTCCCAATGATAATTGTGCCGAGTGTACATTGATAAGAAGGTGCTGTGAGGATTCACAGCTGTTGCAGCATTTTCCAGATGTTTAGAGTGATAGTAAATTGAAGTTATTTCTCAGGAATGATGTTGGGAGGTGGCTGTGGGAAGGAACTGGCTCACTGGGTCATTCACGGACGGCCAGAGAAGGACATGTATGGTTACGACATTCGGTAAGTCCCGTAAAAAACAAGGAAACACTTCACCCAACATAGAGATTCAGCCAATCTGTACCCCAGTGAGTGTCTGTGTGTGTGGGACCCGTACCCCAGTGAGTGTCAGTGTGTGTGGGACCCGTACCCCAGTGAGGGTCAGTGTGTGTGGGACCCGTACCCCAGTGAGAGTCAGTGTGTGTGGAACCCGTACCCCAGTGAGAGTCAGTGTGTGTGGGACCCGTACCCCAGTGAGAGTCTGTGTGTGTGGGACCCGTACCCCAGTGAGAGTCTGTGTGTGTGGGACCCGTCCCCCAGTGAGAGTCTGTGTGTGTGGAACCCGTACCCCAGTGAGAGTCAGTGTGTGTGGAACCCGTACCCCAGTGAGAGTCAGTGTGTGTGGGAACCATACCCCAGTGAGAGTCAGTGTGTGTGGGACCCGTACCCCAGTGAGAGTCAGTGTGTGTGGGACCGGTACCCCAGTGAGAGTCAGTGTGTGTGGGACCCGTACCCCAGTGAGAGTCAGTGTGTGTGGAACCCGTACCCCAGTGAGAGCCAGTGGGTGTGGAACCCGTACCCCAGTGAGAGTCTGTGTGTGTGGAACCCGTACCCCAGTGAGAGTCAGTGGGTGTGGGACCCGTACCCCAGTGAGAGTCAGTGTGTGTGGAACCCGTACCCCAGTGAGAGTCAGTGTGTGTGGAACCATGGTAGGCTTCTGCAGAAAATGCAGATGTATGGGATTGGGGGTGATCTAGGAAATTGGATCAGGAATTGGCTAGCGGATAGGAAACAGAGGGTGGTGGTTGATAGTAAATATTCATCATGGAGTGCGGTTACAAGTGGTGTACCTCAGGGATCTGTTTTGGGGCCACTGCTGTTTGTAATATTTATTAATGATCTGGATGAGGGTATAGTTGGGTGGATTAGCAAATTTGCTGATGACACCAAAGTCGGTGGTGTGGTAGACAGTGAGGAAGGGTGTCGTAGTTTGCAGGAAGACTTAGACAGGTTGCAAAGTTGGGCCGAGAGGTGGCGGATGGAGTTTAATGCGGAGAAGTGTGAGGTAATTCACTTTGGTAGGAATAACAGATGTGTTGAGTATAGGGCTAACGGGAGGACTTTGAATAGTGTGGAGGAGCAGAGGGATCTAGGTGTATGTGTGCATAGCTCCCTGAAAGTTGGGAATCAAGTAGATAAGGTTGTTAAGAAGGCATATGGTGTCTTGGCGTTTATTGGTAGGGGGATTGAATTTAGGAGTCGTAGCGTTATGTTGCAACTGTACACAACTCTGGTGCGGCCGCACTTGGAGTACTGTGTGCAGTTCTGGTCCCCACATTACAGGAAGGATGTGGAGGCTTTGGAGAGGGTGCAGAGGAGGTTTACCAGGATGTTGCCTGGTATGGAGGGGAGATCCTATGAGGAGAGGCTGAGGGATTTGGGATTGTTTTCGCTGGAAAGGCGGCGGCTAAGAGGGGATCTTATTGAAACATATAAGATGATTAGAGGTTTAGATAGGGTGGATAGTGATAGCCTTTTTCCTCTGATGGAGAAATCCAGCACGAGGGGGCATGGCTTTAAATTGAGGGGGGGTAGTTATAGAACCGATGTCAGGGGTAGGTTCTTTACCCAGAGGGTGGTGAGGGATTGGAATGCCCTGCCAGCATCAGTAGTAAATGCGCCTAGTTTGGGGGCGTTTAAGAGATCCGTAGATAGGTTCATGGACGAAAAGAAATTGGTTTAGGTTGGAGGGTCACAGTTTTTTTTTTAACTGGTCGGTGCAACATCGTGGGCCGAAGGGCCTGTTCTGCGCTGTAATGTTCTATGTTCTATGTTCTATGTACCCCAGTGAGAGTCAGTGTGTGTGGGACCCGTACCCTAGTGAGAGTCTCTGTGTGGAACCTGTACCCCAGTGAGAGTCAGTGTGTGTGGGACCCGTACCCTAGTGAGAGTCTCTGTGTGGAACCTGTACCCCAGTGAGAGTCAGTGTGTGTGGGACCCGTACCCTAGTGAGAGTCTCTGTGTGGAACCTGTACCCCAGTGAGAGTCAGTGTGTGTGGGACCCGTACCCTAGTGAGAGTCAGTGTGTGGGACCCGTACCCTAGTGAGAGTCTCTGTGTGGGACCCGTACCCCAGTGAGAGTCAGTGTGTGTGGGACCCGTACCCCAGTGAGAGTCAGTGTGTGTGGGACCCGTACCCTAGTGAGAGTCTCTGTGTGGGACCCGTACCCCAGTGAGAGTCTGTGTGTGTGGGACCCGTCCCCCAGTGAGAGTCTCTGTGTGGGACCCGTACCCCAGTCCACTGGGAGATCAAGGCACCTGCGCATTGGCATTCCTAGAACTCAGCAGCCAGCTTCACTGGCGAGATTTGATACCTGCCCCTCCCCATACTGGTGAGAATCGGATGACCGTTCTGTTTTGCACAGAGTGCCTGAAGTTTGCGTTACTTCCTCACTGAGAGAGGTACCGTTTTCGCACCGCTTTGACACTTCAGTTTTTGGGAACATTTTGCCCATTTCCTCAATCCTCCTCCCCATGTGCCCCCGGAGTTGTTGAACTCTCTGTCCCTGTTTATTGAGGTGCTTGCTGGTGACAATGCTGCTTCCTCTAGTGCACTAACCAGAACTTTACTCAATACTCTAGTTGTGTTCTGACTAGTGTTTTATATAATTCTCATGGAACCTCTGTGCCCTTCCACTCAGGCCTGGGTCATGGGGAAGTGTTCCCTTTGGCTTCTTAACCATCTGTCCTTTCCCTTCAGGGATCGGGGGACACGCACTCCAAGATGCCTCTGTACGGTTCAGAATCTTTGCATTGTTTGTGTATTCCCTCCTTTGTTCCTGCAGTTAGATTATTCACTCTCGCCAGACTGAATGCCATTTGCCGCTTTTCTGCTCACTGCCCAGTCCATGGATAACTTCCTGCAGTCTACAGCTTTCTTTATTACCATCAACCACAGGACTGTTTTCCTCCCATCTGCAAACCTCCTCTATACTTAAATCATTGATTATAACCGCAAACAGCAAAGGCTCCAGCCTACAGAGCCACAGTGGAACCAGCCACCCAATCACAAAAACACCCATCAACATTGTCATTGACAGTCTGGAGGCATCATGCTCCAGCTCACATTAATGCACCGCCCCCCGCCTTTGCACTCCCCCTCTACCTTTGTCCCTCTCGAACCCCCCTCCCTCTCCCACACTTCCCTCCCCCTCCCCTCCCCTCCCACTCTCACCTCCCCTCCCACCTGCCCGTCTTTCTCTCTCTGTTCCTCCACATGCCCATCTGTCTTTGCTCTGTTCACATCTCTCTCCGTTTGCGTCTCTCTCTCTCCCTCTCTCTCTCTCTCTCCCTCCAGATGTTTTCCCCAGGGTGACTCTCTGGCTGGGAAGTGAGTGTGTGCTGATGTCCTGTATTTTCTGTCACAGACGTTTCCATCACTCACTGACCAATAACAACCGCTGGATCCGAGAGCGGAGCCACGAATCCTACGCCAAAAATTACTCAGTGGTTTTTCCTCACGATGAACCGCTTGCTGGAAGGAACCTGAGACTCGATCCCTTGCATCAGGTCAGTGCTGACCATTGGGAGGGGACTTGTTCATGGGCAGATGGACAGGGGAGGGGGCATTCCCAGGGTCAGGATAAGGGCAGAATTCCCAAAATACCGGTGGAGTGCGTTCTGAAGGTGAGCTGCCAAAAGGGTCAATGGTTAAAAGACCTGTGCTCCTATCTTCAACACCTTTCTGTAAATTCCCCCATGATTCTTGCTCGGAATACCCAAGGAACAGGAGAAATTGACTTCCTGCCACTCACCCCAGCTGTCGACATCTCCCTCACAAACTCTTCCTGTCTTGTCTAATACGTCAGACTCAACACTTCTGTCTCTATCTCCAGGGAGACTCACTGAACTGCCCTGGATATAAACGTGCAGAGTCGAATAACAAATGATTTGTGCCGTCTCCCTGGTAGAAATGCCAGGCGTTTAGGAGAGAAGGAAATTGAATCTGTAACATGTTTCAGTCGATATTTGTCGGCAGTGACAGGGCTGTGTTTACCTCCTGGCACTGTGATACCCCTCGTACCAGGAGACATTTTAGCGCATGATAATTCTCCAAACATCAGTGACAGAACAGTGAAAGGGTTAAACCCCCAGATACATCGAGGATCATTCTCCACACTGGTTCCACCTTCCCTAATCCAGTAAGCACCCACATTAAATACAGTCTCATTCTGTGTGTGTGTCACAGACTGCCGCGTGTTTGGAAATGAGAGATTCTGTTTTGTGTTGTACAAAGATGGGCAGTGTTCAATTTCCAGAATAAAAGCTGTTAAATGTTAACAGTAAGAGAAGATTGAAAGGGTTACTCCCAGCACCCTGTGAATTGATGAATTGAGGCATAGTTTGTGTTCTCAGCCTCACAGCCTCAGGCCGACTGGGCGAATCTCAATGTTGTTCTGTGTAAGGAGGTTCAGGAATCAATTTGTTTTGTGGAAAGGTTGTAAAATGTTTCATTCAACACAGATCCCCAGATCAGATAAATATTTAAATAAAGTCAGAGCAGAAGTTAGGAATACTAAGTCTTGGTTTGTATCTGGGGAGAGGGGCAAGGAGGGGTTCACAGGTCAATACTAAACCCCAAATCTCAACTGAACTTTAACCATAACCCAGTCCCCATCTAAAAATCCCCAGGGATGGGGGTGAAACCGGATAGAGGGATGCACAGGGAGGTGGGTTGTGGGTAAAGGGAAGGGGATTGGCGCTATGTGGTACGGAGAAAGGGGGTAGGGGGATGGGGAGGGGGGTTGGGGGTATGGGGAGGCAGGGTGTGGGAATACGAGAGATTGGGGTATGGGGAGGGGCATACTGGGAGGGGAGAAGGGTACGGCATGGGGATTATGGAGACACAGTGGGGGTATATTGGTGTACAGGAGGGTGAGTTCAGGGCAATGTGCGGGTGGGATGGCGAGGGGATGTGGATGTCTAGGAGGGGAGAATACAGAGAAGGGGCTCAGTGGGTCTGGGTAGGGGGGAAGGGGTGTGTGTGTGTGTTTCAGGCACTGGGCACACACTACACCCACAATGGGAGATTTTCCCAGTCCTTTGGTGATGATTAAGAATTCACATTCCTCCATCTCCAGGAGCTTGTCCAGCAAGGCTGTGTATTCCAGGAGAGACACGGATGGGAGCGACCAGGCTGGTTCAATCCGAAGGGACCGGCTCCGGTGAGTGAGGCTTTAACCTTAAACATTGCCCGCGGGTGGAGATCAGACACAGCAAATATTCTGCAGACAGGGGGGAGGGGGTGGGTTTGCAGGCGGGGGGGAGGGGGTGGGTTTGCAGACTGGGGGGAGGGGGTGGGTTTGCAGGCGGGGGGAGGGGGTGGGTTTGCAGGCGGGGGGGAGGGGGTGGGTTTGCAGGCGGGGGGAGGGGGTGGGTTTGCAGGCGGGGGGGAGGGGGTGGGTTTGCAGGCGGGGGGAGGGTGTGGGTTTGCAGGCGGGGGGAGGGGGTGGGTTTGCAGACTGGGGGGAGGGGGTGGGTTTGCAGGCGGGGGGAGGGGGTGGGTTTGCAGGCGGGGGGAGGGGGTGGGTTTGCAGGCGGGGAGGAGGGGGTGGGTTTGCAGGCGGGGGGGAGGGGGTGGGTTTGCAGGCGGGGGGGAGGGGGTGGGTTTGCAGGCGGGGGGGAGGGGGTGGGTTTGCAGGCGGGGGGGAGGGGGTGGGTTTGCAGGCGGGGGGAGGGGGTGGGTTTGCAGGCGGGGGGGAGGGGGTGGGTTTGCAGGCGGGGGGAGGGGGTGGGTTTGCAGGTGGGGGGAGGGGCTGGGTTTGCAGACTGGGAGGAGGGGGTGGGTTTGCAGACTGTGGGGAGGGGGTGGGTTTGCAGGCGGGGGGGAGGGGGTGGGTTTGCAGGTGGGGGGGGAGGGGGTGGGTTTGCAGACTGGGGGGAGGGGGTGGGTTTGGAAAGATGTTGAGTTGATTCAAATACAATTTTGAAACTTCGGAGCAAAATGAAAATCTGATGCAAAGAATTAGTTCCCCAAGGGATGCTGGGATAAGGAGTTGAGGGAATGTTGTCCTGAAGACTTGTGCTCCAGAACTTGCCACTCCCCTGGCCAAGCTCTTTCAGTAAGAAGGTTAACAACAGCAGGTTCAAGTCCAACAGGTTTATTTGGTAGCAAAAGCCACACAAGCTTTTGGAGCTCCAAGCCCCTTCTTCAGGTGAGTGGGAATTCTGTTCACAAACAGGGCAAAAAAGACACAGACTCAATTTACATGAATAATGGTTGGAATGCGAATACTTACAGCTAATCAAGTCTTTAAGATACAAACAATGTGAGTGGAGAGAGCATCAAGACAGGTTAAAGAGATGTGTATTGTCTCCAGACAAGACAGCCAGTGAAACTTTGCAGGTCCAGGCAAGCTGTGGGGGTTACAAATAGTGTGGCATGAACCCAATATCCCGATTGAGGCCGTCCTCGTGTGTGCGGAACTTGGCTATCAGTTTCTGCTCAGCGACTCTGCGCTGTCGTGTGTCGTGAAGGCCGCCTTGGAGAACGCTTACCCGAATATCAGAGGCCGAATGCCCGTGCTCTTTCAGTACAGTTACAACACTGGCATCTACCCAGCAATGTGGAAAATTGCCCAGGTATGTCCTGTACACAAAAAGCAGGACAATCCAACCCGGCCAATTACCGCCCAATCAGTCTACTCTCGATCATCAGTAAAGTGATGGAAGGGGTCATCGACAGTGCTATCAAGCAGCACCTGCTCAGCAATAACCTGCTCAGTGACGCCCAGTTTGGGTTCTGCCAGGGTCAGTCAGCTCCTGACCTCATTACAGCCTTGGTTCAAACATGGACAAAAGAGTTGAATTCCAGAGGTGAGAGTGACAGCCCTTGACATCAAGGCAGCATCTGACCGAGTGTGACATCAAGGAGCCCTAGTGAAACTGGAATCAATGGGTTTCAGGGGGCAAACTCCCCGCTGGTTGGAGTCATACCCGGCACAAAGGGAGATGGTTGTGGTTGTGGAGGGTCAGTCATCTCAGCTCCAGGACATCTCTGCAGGAGTCCCTCAGGGGAGTGTCCGAGACCCAACAATCTCCAGCTGCTTCATCAATGACCTTCCCTCCATCATAAGGTCAGAAGTGGGGATGTTCGCCAATTATTGCACAATGTTCAGCATCATTCACAACTCCTCAGCGACTGAAGCAGTCCATGTTCAAATGCAGCAAGACCTGAACAATATCCAGGCTGGGACTGACAAGTGACAAGTAACATTTGCGCCACACAAGGGCCAGAGCAATGACCAGCGCCAACAAGGGAGAATCTAACCATCCCTCCTTGACATTCAATGGCATTACCATCACTGAACCCCCCACTGCCAACATCCGGGGGTTACCATTGACCAGAAACTGAACTGGACCAGCCACATAAATACTGTGGCTACAAAAGCAGGTCAGATTCTGGGAATCCTGCAGTGAGTAACTCACCTCCTGACTCCCCAACACCTACAAGGCACAAGTCAGGAGTGTGATGGAACACTCTCCACTTGCCTGGATGGTGCAGCTCCAACAACACTCGAGAAGCTCGACACCATCCAGGACAAAGCAGCCCCGCTTGATTGGCACCCCATCCACAAACACCCACTCCCTCCACCACTGATTCACAGTGGCAGTCGTGTGTATTATCTACAAGATGCACTGCGGCAATTCACCAATGTTCCTTTGGTATCACTGACCAAACACACGACCTCTACCATCTAGAAGGGCAAGGGCAGCAGATACCTGGGAACACCCCCACCTGGAGGCTCCCCTCCAGGTTATTCATCATCCTGACTTGGAAATATATTGCTGTTCCTTCACCGTCACTGAGTCAAAATCCTGGAATTCCCTCCCTAACAGCACTGTGGGTATACCTACACCTCAGAGACTACAGCGATTTAAGAATGAAGCTGCCACAGCCTTCTCAAAGGGCAATTAGGGATGGGCAATAAATGCTGGCCGAGCCAGCATCTGATGAATAAACAGAAATATCTCCTACCTGATCCCAAATTAAAGCCTTAAACTTTCACCAGTTTTTGGGACCTGAAAGAAAAAGATAAAAAGCGCTCCTTCTGCCACAAATTCCCAAGGATTATACGAGATAGGATTTATAATAATCTAGAAAGGAATAATTTGATTAGGGATAGTCAGCACGGTTTTGTGAAGGGTAGGTCGTGCCTCACAAACCTTATTGAGTTATTTGAGAAGGTGACCAAAGAGGTGGATGAGGGTAAAGCAGTTGATGTGGTGTATATGGATTTCAGCAAAGCGTTTGATAAAGTTCCCCATGGTAAGCTTTTGCAGAAGATACGGAGGCATGGGATTGAGGGCGATTTAGTGGTTTGGATCAGGAATTGGCTAGCTGTAAGAAGACAGAAGGTGGTGGTTGATGGGAAATATTCATCCTGGAGTTCAGTTACTAGTGGTGTACCGCAAGGATCTGTTTTGGGGCCACTGCTGTTTGTCATTTTTTAAAATGACCTGGATGAGGGCGTGGAAGGATGGGTTACATAGAACATAGAACATTACAACACAGTACAGGCCCTTCGGCCCTCGATGTTGTGCCGACCAGTGGAACCAATCTAAAGCCCCTCTAATCTACACTATTCCAATATCATCCATATGTTTATCCAATAACCATTTGAATGCTCTTAATGTTGACAAGTCCACTACTGCTGCAGGCAGGGCATTCCATGCCCTTACTACTCTCTGAGTAAAGAACCTACCTCTAACATCTGTCCTATATCTCTCACCCCTCAATTTAAAGCTATGTCCCCTCGTGCTAGCCAACACCATCCGAGGAAAAAGGCTCTCACTATCCACCCTATCTAATCCTCAGATCATCTTGTATGCCTCTATTAAGTCACCTCTTAACCTTCTTCTCTCTAACGAAAACAGCCTCAAGCCCCTCAGCCTTTCCTCATACGATTTTCCCACCATACCAGGCAACATCCTGGTAAATCTCCTCTGCACCCTTTCCAACACTTCCACATCTTTCCTATAATACGGCGACCAGAACTGTACGCAATACTCCAAATGCGGCCGCACCAGAGTTTTGTACAGTTGCAGCATGACCTCCTTGCGGATGACACTACAGTCGGTGGAGTTGTGGACAGTGCAGAAGGAAGTTGCAGGTTACAGAGGGACGTAGATAAGCTGCAGAGCTGGGCTGAGAGGTGGCAAATGGAGTTTAATGCGGAAAAGTGTGAGGTGATTCACTTTGGAAGGAGTAACAGGAATACAGAGTACTGGGCTAATGGTAAGATACTTGGTAGTGTGGATGAACAGAGGGATCTGGGTGTCCATGTGCATAGATCCCTGAAAGTTGGCACCCAGATTGATAGGGTTGTTAAGAAGGCGTACGGTGTGTTAGCTTTCATTGGTTGAAGGATTGAGTTTTAAAGCCATGAGGTCATGCTGCAACTGTACAAAACTCTGGTGCGGCTGCATTTGGAGTATTGCGTACAGTTCTGGTTGCCGCATTAAGACCATAAGACCATAAGACATAGGAGCGGAAGTAAGGCCATTCGGCCCATCGAGTCCACTCCACCATTCAATCATGGTTGATTTCAACTCCATTTACCCGCTCTCTCCCCATAGCCCTTAATTCCTCGAGAAATCAAGAATTTATCAATTTCTGTCTTGAAGACGCTCAACGTCTCGGCCTCCACAGCCCTCTGTGGCAATGAATTCCACAGACCCACCACTCTCTGGCTGAAGAAATTTCTCCTCATCTCTGTTCTAAAGTGACTCCCTTTTATTCTAAGGCTGTGCCCCCGCGTCCTAGTCTCCCCTGTTAATGGAAACAACTTCCCTACGTCCATCCTATCTAAGCCGTTCATTACCTTGTAAGTTTCTATCAGATCTCCCCTCAACCTCCTAAACTCCAATGAATATAATCCCACGATCCTCAGACGTTCATCGTATGTCAGGCCTACCATTCCTGGGATCATCCGTGTGAATCTCCGCTGGACCCGCTCCAGTGCCAGTATGTCCTTCCTGAGGTGTGGGGCCCAAAATTGCTCACAGTACTCCAAATGGGGCCTAACCAGTGCTTTATAAAGCCTCAGAAGTACATCCCTGCTTTTGTATTCCAAGCCTCTTGAGATAAATGACAACATTACATTTGCTTTCTTAATTACGGACTCAACCTGCAAGTTTACCTTTAGAGAATCCTGGACTAGGACTCCCAAGTCCCTTTGCACTTTAGCATTATGAATTTTGTCACCGTTTAAAAAATAGTCCATGCCTCTATTC
>NC_135813.1:771490-876490 GCF_964213995.1 Mustelus asterias | reverse complement strand
CTCCCCCTCCCCAGGTCACTCTTCCCCCTTCCCCATGCCCCCTCTCCCCACCCCTCCCCAGTTCACTCTCCCCCCCCTCCCCCGTGCCCCTTCTACCCCACCCAGATCACTCTCCCCCATGCTCCTTCCCCGTGCCCTCCCCCCGCAGTCACTCTCCCACCTCCCCTGCACCCCCTCTCCCCCCCGACCCTCCGGTCACTCCCCCCCCGCGCCCCCTCTCCCTTTCCCCAGGTCACTCTCCCCCCTCCCCCACACCCCCTTTCCCCCTCCCCCGTACCCCCTTTCCTCCTCCCCCGTGCCCCCTCTCCAACCCTGGGGCACACCCTCTCCCCCACATTCTGATCTTTTGTGTTTTGCTGCTGAAAGCAGAATGTTTGATTTATTTTTTGTTGCCGTTTATGTTCAGGTAAAACTGTTTACACTTGCATGCTGAACAGTCGAGGAGGGACGGAGAGCGACCTCACAGTTAGTCGCATTGAATCTGCTCCAGAAGGAACGGCACTCACGCCTGCTTTTGAAGGTAAAACTGAGTGAGCGGCAGTACAGAGGCACTGAGCTCGAGGGAGTGCCCATTCGAGCCGAAGTGAGATCTTTAGTTTTGGGAACAATTTAACTCCTTCCAGGGAAGTTCAGATTTGCAATTGTTCCATATTATCTTGTGTTGTAATAACCACCCAGAGAGTGGAAAGGTAAAAGTTTATTTGGAGGTGCAGAGAGGTGCTTAATACAGAGTAAAGCTCCCTCTACACTGTCCCCCCATCAAACACTCCCAGGACAGGTACAGCACGGGGTTAGATACAGAGTAAAGCTCCCTCTACACTGTCCCCCCATCAAACACTCCCAGGACAGGTACAGCACGGGGTTAGATACAGAGTAAAGCTCCCTCTACACTGTCCCCATCAAACACCCCCAGGACAGGTACAGCACGGGGTTAGATACAGAGTAAAGCTCCCTCTACACTGTCCCCCATCAAACACTCCCAGGACAGATACAGCACGGGGTTAGATACAGAGTAAAGCTCCCTCTACGCTGTCCCCCCATCAAACACTCCCAGGACAGATACAGCACGGGGTTACTGATGCTCCCTCTGCAGTGACCGTTACTCAAAAGACTGATATGAATTTCTGGTGAAAATTTAGCTCTGGTTCAGACAGTTATGTTTTGTTTTTGGCACTAATGTAGAGTGGAATTAAATTCCCTTTCAATGTGGCCGCTCGGATTGGGCTGCAGTAACTGAGTGGAACAGCTCCAGCCCGGAGGCCGTGCTTTTCACTGTTTCCTTTTTTCAGTTCGAAGCAGCCACTAACAAGAGTAATTGGATTAGATTGACATCCAACGGAAGTGTGTTTAATCTGTGTGCTTGTGTAACTGGATTTAGAATGCGTGGCTAAGGGCCTTGTCAGTGTCCTGGGAAGTCTGTCTGTCTGTAGCTCTTCACTGTGTCTGGCTGGTGCGAGCTGATCTCTGACCTGGTGCTGTGTTCTGGTGCAGGTGATGGCTATTACCTGGCGGTCGGTGGTGGAGTGGCTCAACACAACTGGACCCATATAACCTCCGTTCTTCAGGACCAGAGGCTGAACTGTCAACTTGTGGATTGTTCCGAGGAATTGGGAATGATCAGCGTACAAGGGCCCAAGAGGTGCACAATCGACTGGCTCATTGAAGGAAAAGCAGAGGGGGGCTGACGAGGAGGGGAATGGACAGGCTGGACTGATATCTATCTGGAGGCACCAGCATTGTGGGGAGGGAGGGTCTTGAGGTCAGAATGAAATTGGAGCTAAATTATTGATCCGATTGGGAAATTGGTTAGAAACATAGAAAAACTACAGCACAAAACAGGCCCGTCGGCCCCACAAGTTGTGCCAAACATATCCCTACCTTTTAGGCCTACCTATGACCCTCCATCCTATTAAGTCCCATGTACTCATCCAGGAGTCTCTTAAAAGACCCTATTGAGTTTGTCTCCACCACCACTGACGGCAGCCGATTCCACTTGCCCACCACCCTCTGTGTGAAAAACTTCCCCCTAACATTTCCCCTGTACCTACCCCCCAGCACCTTAAACCTGTGTCCTCTTGTAGCAGACATTTCCACCCTGGGAGAAAGCCTCTGAGACTCCACCCGATCTATGCCTCTCAACATCTTATATACCTCTATTAGGTCTGCTCTCATCCTACGTCTCTCCAAGGAGAAAAGACCGAGCTCCCTCAGCCTATCCTCATAAGGCATGCCACTCAATCCAGGCAACATTCTTGTAAATCTCCTCTGCACCCATTCAATCTTTTCCATATCCTTCCTGTAATGAGGCGACCAGAACTGAGCACAGTACTCCAAGTGGGGTCTGACGAGGGTCTTATATAGCTGCATCATTATCCCCAGACTCCTAAACTCAAACTCTCGATTGATAAAGGCCAGCACACCACACGCCTTCTTAACCACCTCCTCCACCTGCGGGGCCGATTTTAGAGTCCTATGGACCCGGACCCCAAGGTCCTTCTGATCCTCCACAGTACTGAGAGTCTTTCCCTTTATATTGTACTCCTTCAACCCATTTGACCTGCCAAAATGGACCAGTATGCATTTATCTGGGTTGAAGTCCATCTGCCACTTCTCCGCCCAGTCTTGCATCCTATCTATGTCCCTCTGTAACTTCTGACATCCCTCCAGACTATCCACAACCCCACCAACCCCTTCGTGTCGTCGACAAACTTACCAACCCATCCCTCCACTTCCTCATCCAGGTCATTTATGAAAATGACAAACAACAAGGGTCCCAGAACAGATCCCTGGGGCACACCACTGGTGACCGACCTCCATTTAGAAAAAGACCCATCTATACACACTCTCTGCCTCCTTTGGGCAAGCACAGTAAGAAGTCTCACAACACCAGGTTAAAGTCCAACAGGTTTATTTGGTAGCCTTTGGGCAAGCCAGTTCTGGATGCACAGGGCAGCAGCCCCTTGGATCCCATGCCCTCTCACTTTTTCGAGAAGCCTTGCATAGGGGAGCTTATCGAACGCCTTGCTAAAATCCATATAAACCACATCTACCGCTTTCCCTTCGTCAATGTGTTTAGTCACATTTTTGAAGAACTCCACCAGGCTTGTAAGGCACGATCTGCCTTTGACAAAGCCATGCTGAGTATTCTTGAACATACTAAACCTCTCTAAATGCTCATAAATCTTGTCCCTCAGGATCTTCTCCATCATAAGAACATAAGAAATAGGAGCAGGAGTAAGCCATCTAGCCCCTCAAGCCTGCCCCGACATTCAATAAGATCATGGCTGATCTGAAGTGAATCAGTTCCACTTACCCGCCTGCTCCCCATAACCCTTAATTCCCCTACCGATCAGGAATCCATCTATCCGTGACTTAAACATATTCAACGAGGTAGCCTCCACCACTTCAGTGGGCAGAGAATTCCAGAGATTCACCACCCTCTGAGAGAAGAAGTTCCTCCTCAACTCTGTCCTAAACTGACCCCCCTTTATTTTGAGGCTGTGCCCTCTAGTTCTAGCTTCCTTTCTAAGTGGAAAGAATCTCTCCACCTCTACCCTATCCAGCCCCTTCATTATCTTATATGTCTCTATACGATCACCCCTCGGCCTTCTAAACTCCAACGAGTACAAACCTAATCTGCTCAATCTCTCCTCATAATCAACACCCCTCATCTCTGGTATCAACCTGGTGAACCTTCTCTGCACTCCCTCCAAAGCCAATATATCCTTTCGCAAATAAGGGGACCAAAACTGCTCACACTATTCCAGCTGCGGCCTCACCAATGCCTTGTACAGATGCAGCAAGACTTCTCTGCTTTTATATTCTATCCCCCTCGCGATAAATGCCAACATCCCATTTGCCTTCTTGATCACCTGTTGTACTTGCAGACTGAGTTTTCGTGACTCATGCACAAGGACCCCCAGGTCCCTTTGCACAGTAGCATGTTGTAATTTTTTTCCATCTAAATAATAATCCAATTTGCTATTATTTCTTCCAAAGTGAATAACCTCGCATTTGCCAACGTTATACTCCATCTGCCAGATCCTCGCCCACTCACTCAGCCTATTCAAATCTCTCTGCAGACCTTCCGCTTCCTCCACGCAATTCACTTTCCCACTTATCTTCGTGTCGTCAGCAAACTTTGTTACCCTACACTCAGTCCCCTCCTCCAGATCATCTATGTAAATAGTAAACAGTTGAGGCCCCAGTACCGATCCCTGCAGCACGCCACTAGTCACCATCTGCCAACCAGAAAAGCACCCATTTATTCCAACTCTCTGCTTCCTGTTGGATAGCCAATCCCCAATCCATGCTAACACCCTACCCCCAACTCCGTGTGCCCCAATCTTCTGCAGCAACCTTTCGTGAGGCACCTTATCGAATGCCTTTTGGAAATCCAAAAACACCACATCTACCGGTTCCCCTCTGTCAACCGCACTAGTCACATCTTCATAAAAATCCAGTAAGTTCGTCAAACACGACTTTCCTCTCATGAATCCATGCTGCGTCTGCTTGATCGAACCATTCTTATCCAGATGGCCTGCTATTTCTTCTTTAATGATGGATTCCAGCATTTTCCCAACGACAGACGTTAAGCTAACCGACCTGTAGTTACCCGCCTTTTGTCTAAATTCCTTTTTTAAACAGCGGCGTAACAGTAGCCGTTTTCCAATCAGCTGGCACTACCCCAGAGTCCAGTGAATTTTGATAAATAACCACTAACACATCCACTATTACCTCCGACATTTCTTTCAGTACCCTGGGATGCATTCCATCCGGGCCCGGGGACTTGTCCACCTTCAGTCCCGTTAGTCTACCCAGCACTGCCTCCCTGGTAACATTAATTGTATTGAGTACCTCTCCTCCTGCCAACACTCGATTGTTAATATTCTGTAAACTATTTGTGTCTTCCACTGTGAAGACCGACACAAAAAACCTATTTAAAGTCTCAGTCATTTCCTCATTTCCCACTATTAAATCCCCCCTCTCGTCCTCCAAGGGTCCAACATTCACTCGAGCCACTCTACTCCTTTTTATATATTTGTAAAAACGTTTACTATTATTTTTTATGTTTAATTATAGAACAGTACAGCACAGAACAGGCCCTTCGGCCCACGATGTTGTGCCGAGCTTTATCTGAAACCAAGATCAAGCTATCCCACTCCCTATCATCCTGGTGTGCTCCATGTGCCTATCCAATAACCGCTTAAATGTTCCTAAAGTGTCTGACTCCACTATCACTGCAGGCAGTCCATTCCACACCCCAACCACTGTTGCGTAAAGAACCTACCTCTGATATCCTTCCTATATCTCCCACCATGAACCCTATAGTTATGCCCCCTTGTAATAGCTCCATCCACCCGAGGAAATAGTCTTTGAACGTTCACTCTATCTATCCCCTTCATCATTTTATAAACCTCTATTAAGTCTCCCCTCAGCCTCCTCCGCTCCAGAGAGAACAGCCCTAGCTCCCTCAACCTTTCCTCATAAGACCTACCCTCCAAACCAGGCAGCATCCTGGTAAATCTCCTCTGCACTCTTTCCAGCGCTTCCACATCCTTCTTATAGTGAGGTGACCGGAACTGCACACAATATTCCAAATGCGGTCTCACCAAGGTCCTGTACAGTTGCAGCATAACCCCACGGCTCTTAAACTCCAACCCCCTGTTAATAAAAGCTAACACACTATAGGCCTTCTTCACAGCTCTATCCACTTGAGTGGCAACCTTTAGAGATCTGTGGATATGGACCCCAAGATCTCTCTGTTCCTCCACAGTCTTCAGACCCTACCTTTGACCCTGTAATCCACATTTAAATTAGTCCTACCAAAATGAATCACCTCACATTTATCAGGGTTAAACTCCATTTGCCATTTTTCAGCCCAGCTTTGCATCCTATCGATGTCTCTTTGCAGCCTACAACAGCCCTCCACCTCATCCACTACTCCACCAATCTTGGTGTCATCAGCAAATTTACTGATCCACCCTTCAGCCCCCTCCTCTAAATCATTAATAAAAATCACAAAGAGCTAGTTTAGTTTCATAATCTATCTTTCCTTTCTTTATCGCTTTCTTAGTCATTCTTTGTTGTTTCTTAAAGTTTTCCCAATCTTCTAAGTCTCCACTATTTTTGGCCACTCTGTACGCATCGGTTTTTAATTTAATACTCTCCTTTATTTCCTTCGTTATCCACGACTGGCTGTCCCTTTTCTTACAGTCCTTCTTTATCACCGGAATATATTTTTGCTGAGTACCGAAAAAGATCTCCTTAAAAATCCTCCATTGTTCCTCAGCTGTCCTACCTACCAGTCTGCTCTCCCAGTCCACCCTAGCCAATTCAGCCCTCATCCTATCGTACTCCCCTCTGTTCAAGCAGAGGACATTGGTTTGGGACCCTACTTTCTCCCCCTCCATCTGCACCAGAAATTCGACCATATTGTGATCACTTGACCCAAGAGGGTCCTTCACAAGAAGATCCTTAATTCTACCTGTCTCGTTACACATTACCAGATCTAAGATAACCCGTTCCCTCGTAGGTTCTGTAACATACTGTTCAAGGAAACTATCCCGACAGCATTCTAAGAACTCTTCCTCCATCCCACCACGTCCAACTTGAGTCAGCCAATCAATATGCAGGTTAAAATCCCCCATGATTATTGCCGTTCCGTTTTTGCACGCATCCATTATTTGTTTGTTTATAGCCCGACCCACCTCAACATTATTATTATCAGCTTACCAACCACTGAGGTTAGACTCACCGGTCGGTAATTTCCTGGGCTATCCCTAGTCCCCTTCTTGAAAATAGGAACCACATCCGCAATCCTCCAATCCTCCGGCACCTCTCCCGTCTCCATCGACGACACAAAGATCATCGCCAGAGGCTCTGCAATCTCTTCCCTCGTCTCCCACAGTAACTTGGGGTACATCCCATCCGGACCCGGCGACTTATCTATCTTGATGCCATTCAAAGATTCCAGCACAACCTCTTTGTTAAAGTCCACATACTCAATCTTTTCAGTCCACCGCAAGCCTGCAGTACATCCACCCATGTCCTTCTCCTCTGTGAAAACCGAGGCAAAATCCTCATTAAGCACCTCTGCCATTTCTACTGGTTCCGTACAGATTTTCCCGCCTTCACCTTTTATAGGCCCTATTCCTTCACGTCCCATCCTTTTACTCTTCACATACAAAGAACAAAGAACAGTACAGCACAGGAAACAGGCCCTTCGGCCCTCCAAGCCTGTGCCGCTCCTTGGTCCAACTAGACCAATCGTTTGTATCCCTCCATTCCCAGGCTGCTCATGTGACTATCCAGGTAAGTCTTAATCGATGTCAGCGTGCCTGCCTCCACCACCCTACTTGGCAGCGCATTCCAGGCCCCCACCACCCTCTGTGTAAAAAACATCCCTCTAATATCTGAGTTATACTTCGCCCCTTTCACCTTGAGCCCGTGACCCCTCGTGAACGTCACTTCTGATCTGGGAAAAAGCTTCCCACCGTTCACCCTATCTATCCCCTTCATAATCTTGTACACCTCTCTTAGATCTCCCCTCATTCTCCGTCTTTCCAGGGAGAACAACCCCAGTTTACCCAATCTCTCCGCATAGCTAAGACCCTCCATACCAGGCAACATCCTGGTAAACCTTCTCTGCACTCTCTCTAACGCCTCCACGTCCTTCTGGTAGTGCGGCGACCAGGACTGGACGCAGTACTCCAAATGTGGCCTAACCAGCATTCTATACAGCTGCATCATCAGACTCCAGCTTTTATATTCTATACATATTTATAGAACGCCTTAGGGTTTTCCTTAATCTTACCTGCCAAGGCCTTCTCGTGGCCCCTTCTGGCTCTCCTAATTTCCTTCTTTAGTCCCTTCCTACAAGCCGTATACTCATCTAGATCCCTATCTTCGCCAAGCTCTCTGAGCCTTTTGTACGCTTTCCTTTTCTTCTCAACTAGGTCCCGCACAGCTTTCGTGCACCACGGTTCCTTTAACCTACCAACACCTCCCTATCTGCTCGGAACGTTGTCCTGTAGAACTCTAGACAGACATTCCTTGAAAAACTGCCACCTCTCTTCAGTAGATTTCCCCGAGAATACCTCCTTCCAATTTACTCCTCTAATTTGCTGCCTTAGGTCTTCATATTTCCCCTTACTCCATATAAACACTTTCCTAGCTTGCCTGATCCTCTCTTTTTCCAATGCAAGCATAAAGGAGATAGAGTTATGATAGCTATCCTCAAGATGCTCTCCCACTGAGAGATCTGACACCTGTCCAGGTTGATTGGTCAGTATGAGACCAAGTACAGCCTCTCCTCTTGTAGGCTTGTCCACATGCTGTGTCAGGAAACCCTCCTGAACACACCTAACGAACTCCTCCCCATCCAATCCCCTTACCCTAGGGATATTCCAATCTATGTTTGGGAAATTAAAGTCTCCCATCACAACAACTCTGCTATTATTGCAACTCTCCAGGATCTGTTTCCCTATCTGCTCCTCCACCTTCCTGTTACTATTGGGCGGCCTATAGAAAACTCTCAGCAAAGTGATCAACCCCTTCCCACTCTGAACTTCCACCCACAGAGACTCTGTAGACAATCCCTCCACAGCATACACCTTCTCTACAGCTGTGACACTATCCCTGATCAGCAGTGCCACTCCACCCCCTCTCTTGCCTCCCTCCCTGTCCTTCCTGAAACATCTGAATCCCGGCACCTGGAGTATCCAGTCCTGTCCCTGAGACATCCAAGTCTCCGTAATGGCCACCACATCATACTTCCAGGCATCGATCCATGCTCTGAGCTCATCCCCGTTATTCACTATACTCCTGGCATTAAAGTAAACACATCTCAATCCTTTGGTCTGAGCTCTCCCCTTCTCCATCCCCCGTCCATCCTCCCTCTTGCACTGTCTATAACCCTTCTCTGTTTGCGAGCTAACTTCCTCGCTCCCAGTCACCTCGTCTCGATCCCCTCCCCCCAACCTATCTGGCTTAAACTCTCCCCAGTAGCCTTAGCCAACCTTCCCGCCAGGATATTGGTCCCCCTGGGATTCAAGTGCCACCCGTTTTTTGTGTACAGGTCACACCTGCCCCTAAAGAGGTCCCAATGGTCCAGGAACCTGAATCCCTGCCCCCTGCACCAGTCCCTCAGCCACACATTCATCCTCCACCTCACTCCATTCCTGCCCTCACCTTCCCGTGGCACAGGCAGTAATCCTGAGATTACTACTGTTGCTTTCCTCCTTCTCAGCTGTCTCCCTAATTCCCTATACTCTCTTTTCATGACCCCTTCCCCCTTCCTTCCCACATCAGCGGTACCAATATGTACCGCTACTTCTGGCTCCTCTCCCTCCCCCCTCAGGATTTCTGGGAGTCGACCAGCGACATCCTGGATCCCGGCCCCAGGGAGGCAGACCACCATCCGAGACTCCCGCCTGCCTCCACAAAAACGTCTGTCCGACCCCCTTACTGTCGAGTCCCCGATTAACACTGCCTTCCTCCTCTTTTCCTTAGCCCTCTGAGTTACAGGGCCGGACTCCACTCCGGAGACACGGCCACTGCTGCTTCCCCCAGGCGGGCTGTCCCCCCCACCCCCCAGCAGTACTCAGGCAGGAGTACTTGTTGTGTAGGGGCACATCCACCGGGGTGCTCTCAATCACCCGAGCTTTACCCTTCCTGGCCATCACCCACTTGGCCTCCACCTGTGGCCCTGGTGTGACCTCCTGATGATAGCTCTTGTCTATCACCTCCTCATTCTCCCTTAACAGCCTAAGATCCTCGAGCTGCAGTTCCAGCTCCCTAACACGGTCCCTCAGGAACCGCAGCTCAACACACCCCTCACAGATGTGGATGTCCGGGAGGCCAGGTGCCTCCAGGACCTCCCACATCCTACACTGGGAACAACACACTGGCTTCACACTCATATTTGACTCCTTCTACCAAGGTACACAGAAAAAAGTAAATAAGAATTAAAAACTCACCCCTGCTCGCCCTATCCCCCGAAGCCCTGTGAGCCAAAGCCCTTACAGCTCACACTCTGCTCCCTGCTCACTCTGCTGCCCGCTCCCGACGCTGCCCGCTGTATACTGCGACCTCCCTTTTATATTTCGCGCGCTTAAAAAAACCCTTCCCAGACTCCTTAGCAGCCCACTTCCGGTTTTCAGTTTAAAATTAAGAAAAGAAAAATACTACTCGAAAAATAAAGACAAAACAACACACCAACTAAATAAATAAATCTCTCACCAGCACTCCTGCCACAAATCACTCCCTCTCTGCTTGCTCCAGTGGAACAATGATTGGAGACAGAGAATAGGGATAATGAATGAGCAGGCACTACAGTTGTGATTAGTGTGTCCCACAAGGATCTGTGTTGGGGCCTCCACTATTCACTATATTAATGATTTAGGTGATGAGATATCCAAATTTACTGATGATGCAAAGATAGGCAATATTGTAAACAGTATAGATGAAAATGTAAATTACAAAGAGATATTAATAGGGTAAGTTTTGTTTTATTCATTTGTGGGACATGGGCGTCGCTGGCTGGCCACTATTTATTGTCCTTCCCCAGTTTCCCTTGTTCAGTGGGTAGTTGAGAGTCAACCACATTGCTGTGGCTCTGGAGCCACATGTAGGCCAGACCGGGTAAGGATGGCAGATTTCCTTCCCTAAAGGACATTAGTGAAGAATTGAATGGGCAAAACTGGCAAATGAATTTCAATGTAAACAGAAGTCAGTTGATTATTTGAACTTAAAGGAGAGAAGAGAATACTTCTGAAATGGTGAATGGCTCGAAACCTGGAGATCCAGAGAGATTTGAAGGGGCTGTGGGCAATGGGGAGGTCCAGATACTGAGATCATTAAAATATCAAGAGGAGATACAGAAAATGATCAAAAGGTGCTGGTCTTTATACCCAGAAGATGCTGAGGTCAAGCTGGAGTTACACAAACCACTGGTTAGACCACAGCTGGAGTTACTGGGAGCAAGTTCATTAACCCTGGAGGGAGTGCAGTGTAGATTCACCAGAATGAGACCTGGACTCCAACAGTTAAGTTATGTGGAGAGATTAAACAAATTAAGATTGTATTTGCTGGAATTTTGGTGGTTAAGGGGGAATTTAATTAAAGTTTTCAAGATAGTAAATTGGAGAGAAAGTCTCCAATTGTACCTTTCACTCGATATCTCAAAGCCAATGAAGTTTAGTCACTGTTGTAATTTAGGATAACAGCAGACAATTTGTACACAGCAAGATCCCACTAACAGCAAGATGATAATGACCAGATAATCTGTTTTAATAATGTTTATTAAGTGGTAAATAAAAATAAACTGTTTGTACCAGTTTGGCCAGCTTAGTGTTTTGGGGAATTGTCTTAGAATTCAAACCAGAAGTTTGGAAACACCCTGACACACACAGGATTACGCAAGTTCAGAACTCTCTTTGGTAGATCAGTCAGTAAGTTGAAGTCTGAGCTTGATGGATTTTTTATTAGGAATAAGGGGAAAATATGGAACTAAACTACTCATTGGGCATCAGTTCACCGAATGGTGGAACAGCTTCTAGGGCCTCAGTCAGTCTGGATTAGGGAAGGGGTGAGGGGCTGTGTCCTCTGGAGCGGCCCAGGGCAGGAGTGTTCAGGAGATTGGATTGTGGGAAAGGAGGAAGCGGCTGGAGGTGGTGGGGGGGGGGGGTGGGAGGCAGAACCCGGATGTGGGTTGCTCTGTTTCTGGTTGATGTGGCCTTGTGACTGTTACTCTCTTCCTTCACAGTCGCTCGGTGCTGGAGGAAGTTCTCGACACAGACCTAAGCAATGAGGCTTTTCCCTTCTCCACACACCAGGTTGTGAAGGCAGCTGGACACTCAGTGAGTTACTCTCTTACTGTGCACCATTACTCACCATGAACCCACCTTCAAAGCCAGCTCAGACTGCATCTCACCCATGTTCAGGTTCTGCGTCCATGCTGATCATCTGGTGAAACTGAAGTCTTTATGAAGGGATGGGAAGGTTTAAGTGCTCTGGCTATCTGTGGTAACTTAGTGTGAATCAGCCAATTGTTCTCTGTGGTAGCACATGGTTCAGGCATCGATCTGAGTGAGAGCCCAGGCAGCGAAATCTTTCCATGAGATGGACCAGTGTTTGTTGTACAAAGAACATAAGAAATAGGAGCAGGAGTCGGCCGTCTAGCCCCTCGAGCCTGCCCCGCCATTCAATAAGATCATGGCTGATCTGATAGTGGGTTCAGTTCCACTTACCCGCCCGCTCCCCATAACCCTTAATTCCCTTAATGATTAAAAGAAATTGTGTTTGATTATTTGTATTATACATTAATTGTGTTTGATTATTTCCAGGGGGTGGGCATTTGCTGGGGGTTCACTTGTGTCCCAGTGAGTAGGAACAGACTGACACAGGTAGTTTTTAGGTTCAGAGGTACGTGTTTGTAATATGTAATAAATAAAAACTTCTAAAACTTTTAAAAATTGGTCCTGGTTCCATCCTGGACCTTTGGGTTTTCTGTGTATTTACCAGTGCAGTGAGGGGTGCTGGGGTGGGGGTGCGGCAGGAGCAGGAGGTGCTGAGGGGAAATTCAGAGAGGAGAAGAGAAACTGGCAGTGGGAAGTAGAGAAGTATTAACTGATAAGGAGGATATATCAGAGAGTAAGACCAAAATAAATAGAAGCGAGTTTGAGAGAATTAGAGTCAGCAATAATGAGCCATTAGGTGGGGTCAGAGTAAGTGGGGGGGGAGGGGGAGAGTAAAAATGCCTAAAGCATGGTTAATAATGTGCGTGTGAGTGAATGCACAGAGTGTGGTTAATACGATTGGTGAATTACAGGCTCAGACTGATTCATGGAATTATGATGTTATTGCTATAATGGCTCAAAGAAAGTCTGTCACCTCAGTCTGGGTAACAGCTTCTCCCTTTGTAAAGGCAGCTGCAAGGCATTTGTTTAGTAACTCTGCTATTTCTCCTGCCTCCGTATCCAAGTTCCGTCCCTTTTATTTTATCCCTAATCGGCCTTACTTTTTTTAATCCCCCTTTTATTATGGAAACGTTGGGGTTCCATTTCTGTTCACTGCCAGTCTCTTTTCATGCTCCCCTTTTGCTTTTCTTATTAGTTTTGTCATTTCCCCTCTGCTCTTATATTCAGCCTGATTCTCCCTTGGATTTTCCAGCTGGTTTCTGTTGTACATGAGCTTCTTCCTTTTTTATCTACATCTCTGCCTCTCTCCTCATCCAGAATGCTCTGGATTCATTTCTCCCACCTTTCCCCTACAAGGGAATAGACCTTGACATTGCCTGCAATACTTTTTCTTTGCAAATGGCCCCTTGTTCAGCCATTACCTTTTCTGCCAATGTTTGATTCTAACTCACTCGACTCGGTTACATTCTCATCCCATTGAAGTTGGCTTTCCCCCGATTAATTATCCTGGCACTGGATTGGTCCTTGTCCTTTTTCATGGCCAACCTAAATCTTATGACACAACGGTTGCTGGTCACTGTCCCTTAAATACTCCGTAAGAAGTCTCACAACACCAGGTTAAAGTCCAACAGGTTTATTTGGTAGCAAAAGCCACTAGCTTTCGGAACATGAAAGCTTGTGTGGCTTTTGCTACAAATAAACCTGTTGGACTTTAACCTGGTGTTGTGAGACTTCTTACTGTGTTTATCCCAGTCCAACGCCGGCATCTCCACACCTTAAATACTCCCCCACTGATATTTCATCCACTTGAGCCAACTCATTACCCTGAATCAGGTTCAACAATGCCTGCTCTTTTGTTGGTGCATGCAGAAATATATTGCTGCAGAAGATTATTTTGGACACACTGCAGGAACTCTTGCCCCTCTGGTCTCTTTGCTCGATTCCTATCCCAGTCTATATCTGGACAATTGCTTCATGATAATTATTTTATAATTCTTGTATCTCTCTGTAATTTCTTTACAAATGTGTTTCGCTGCATCCCCAGTTGGTGATCTGTATCCAACACCAATCAATGTCCTTGCTCCTTTTTCATTGCTTACTTCCAGTCAGAGAGAATCTGTCTTTCTCTGGAACGTTCCGTCCCTCCTGCACTGTGATGCTTTCTCTAATCCATGCTGCCATTACCTCCCACCTCCTTTCTCTCCTTTCCCGTCTCTCCGCAGCACCTTGTACCCAGGAATATTTAACACCCAATCTTTGCCTTTCTTTGAGCCAGGTCTCCATTATAGCAATAACATCATAACTCCATGAATCAGTCTGAGCCTGTAATTCACCAGTCGTATTAACCACACTCTGTGCATTCACTCACACGCACATTATTAACCATGCTTCCCCGCCACCCCCCCCCACTTACTCTGACCCCACCTAATGGCTCATTATTGCCGACTCTAATTCTCTCAAACTCGCTTCTGTTTATTTTGGTCTTACTCTCTGATATAGCCTCCTTATCAGTTAATACTTCTCTAACTTCCCACTGTCTCTGTTAGAAAGGCTATTTTTACTTAAACTGATAAGCCAAATGGACGAGGCCAGACGCATCCAAGGATACTGATGGAAGTGAGAGTCACTAGTGTTAAATTCCTTAGACACAGGGATGGTGCCAAGGGGCTGGAGAATTGTGAGTGTCACACCCTTGTTCAAAAAGGGGTGCCAAGATAAAGCCGCCAACAACAGACCATTCCGTTTGATTTCATGGTCAGGAAACTTCTGGAAACTGTAGTTTGGGACAAAATCAACAGTCACTTAGACAAGTGCAGGATAATTAAGGAAAGCTAGCATGGATTCATAAAGAGGAAATCACGTTTAACTAACTTGCTGGAATTTTTTGAGGAGGTAACAGGGAAGGTTGATAAGGGCAATGCTGTTGATGTGGTGTATCTGGATTTTCAGAAAGATATTTGATATAGTGCCACACAACAGACTTGTGAGCAAAATTCCAGCTCATGGAATAAAAGAGGAAGTCGGCACTGGGATAAGAAACTGGCTGAGTGACAGGGAACGGGGAGCAGTGATAAATGATTGTTTTTCATATTGGAGCAAGGTGTATCGTGAGTTCCCCAGGGGTCAGGGCTGGGAATCTTTTTCTTCCTGTTTTATATTGGTGACTCAGACTGCGGTGTTTGTTATTTATCTGGCAGTGAGGATACTCCAGCAACAAGCAATAAAAGAACTAACTTCACAAAGTGAATCAAAGAAAAGGTTTGATAAAGAAACTTCATTGTGCCACTTGGGCTGCACCCTGGGCCACAAATACTCCCCACAATCCCCATTCTGCTTTCTATTTATACCAAGTCAGCTGGTCAGCTGACCACAACATCATTTTGCCATTGGTTACATTGTCTACTGTGTTATCATTGGTTATGTTATAACAAGGCATGATTTCAAAAATTTAGAGATGAGACAAAGATTCGAAACATCAGCTGTGACCAGAAGGATATGGACAGCTGTGATATCAGCTGTGACCAGGATAGTTCTGAGCTTCAGAAGGATATGGACAAGTTGATGGATTGGGCAGGCAAGTGGCAGATGAAGTTCAGTGCAGAGCAGTGTGAGGTTTGGCAGGAAGAATCTGGAGAGAGAATATAAAATAAAGGGAAAAGCTAAAGGAGTTGCAGGAACAGAGGGACCACAGTGTTTATGTATAACTCACTGAAGGTGGGAGGACATATTGAGAGAGCTGTTAATGAAGCATCTTGTATAAAGCATTGACTCACCTCCTGACTCCCCAAAGCCTGTCCACCATCTACAAGGCGCAAGCCAGGAGTGTGATGGAACACTCCCCACTTGCCTGGATGGGTGCAGCTCCAACAACACTCAAGAAGCTCGACACCATCCAGGACGAAGCAGCCCCACTTGATTGGAACCCTATCCACCACCTTAAACAATCACTCCCTCCACCACCGACACACAGTGACAACCGTGTGTACCATCTACAAAATGCACTGCAGGAACTCACCAAGTCACCTTAGACAGCACGTTCCAAACCCACAACCATCTAGAACGACAAGGGCAGCAGACACAACTTCTCCCCCAAGCCACTCACCAGCTTGGAAATATATCGTTGTTCCTTCACTGTCGCTGGGTGAAAATCTTTGAGCACCCTCCCTAACTGCACTGTGGATGTACCTACACCACATGGACTGTAGCAGTTTAAGAAGGCAGCTCACTGCCACCTTCTCAAAGGGCAATTAGAGATGGGCAATCAATGCTGGCCTCCCCATCGAGGTCCAAATCTCTTGAATTAACAAATAAAATGTATCTTGGGCTTTATTAACAAGAATAATGAGGTCGTGTTGAACTTGGATAAGACACTAATTAGGCCTCATGTGGAGACTGTGTCCAGTTCTGGGCACCATACTGCAAGAATAATGTGAAGATATTGGAGAAAGTACAGAGGAGATTCACAAGAATGATTCCAATGACAAGGGAGTGTAGCTATGAGGACAGATTGGAGAGGTTGTGACTGTTTTCCTTGGAGAAAAGAAAGCTGGGAGGAGACTTGTTAGCGATGTTCAAGATACAGAGGGGTACGGACAGAGTAAATAGTGAGAACCTGTTCCCCCTCCAGAGAATATCAAAAACTGGATGGAGCCAGTAGCTATGATTAGACAAAATCTGGGTCTGTGGGAGCGACGCTCCCTCGCCATTGCAGGTAAGAATCTGTCATCAGGTGTGAGGCACTCTCAGTGTTGCTGAATGTGGCACAGGTCTGACTCCTGCACTGTGGTGATCATCTGATTTATTTTCCACTTTATCTGGAGGTCAAAAGTGGACTATCTCGCATGCCCCAAATGTACAAACCTCTAGATAAAGGGGGAGAAACATGCCCAGAATCGCCCTCATCCTGATGGCCACCTTTGTGTGCGGCTGCATCAAGCTGTGTGTAGATCCTCGGAACACTAACATCAAATGTCACTACGTACTGACATTCCACCTGTCCCTGGTGTTGCGAAGGATAGGCCCGGCCACACTGGAACGCTTCAAGTCATTGGATTGTGCCGTAACACCTGAACCTCGTGGGAAAATGTAGCCAGAAAAACACCTTTGACCGCATGGCATACAAGGCTAGGGACCAAATGCTGGAAAATGGGATTAGAATAGGTTGGTGCTTGATGGCCAGTACAAACACAGTGGGCTGAAGAGTCTCTTGCTGTGCTGGAAAACTATGACACAAGTCCATCAGTCAATGGTTTGCTTGTGACATTCAAGAGGCCCCACTGGAAAAGTTGATGGTGGATCCTATCGATAGTTCCTGGAGAAGACCGTCAAAATTATTTGGCAGAATGCCTCTTTGCCAGAACATTCTAACAAGCACCAAAACCTAGCTTGGCTGGTGGTAAGAAAGGTCTTCTCTGTCAGATCCTTCCTACATACTCAGAGTCTCACCCCCTCTGCATGTTGCCCTTGAGGTAGCTGCGATGGGAAAGAGACTGTTATTCTGTGAACTCAGTGTGTGTCCCTTGGAACAACCCCAAGGTCACAGAGACAAACATCAACTGCAGCTGGAGGGTCACAGCTCAGTGAAAGGTGCTCTTTGGTCTGCCTGAAACTTGCTGGTTTTTGTTATGGTTCAGGTCAGAAACTCAAGTGTTTTACGGAGCCTGCCTGGACCATAAGTTTTGCAGCTTGAATTTGGCCAGGATAAGCGTGATAGATTTCACCTCAGGTATGGTTCAAATGACCCAGTGGGAGCTTTTATCAAACAAAGTTTATTTAAGAATATAGTTAACATACACAGAACAAAAATTAGCAATAACCTTTATCAATTACAAGCAAAAACAAAACAACTACAATAATGTATAACCCTTAACCAATATATAGCAGATGTTTCAATTAAAACCAATGTCCAATAACCAAAACCCTTTAAACAGATTTATCGCTGTACAGGCTAAAGCTCACATGATACTGGAATCCAGTTTCCTGGGTTGAATGCTGATTTCAAATGATCTTGAAAACTCAGTGCAGCTTGTAGTCAACAACCCCCCAAAACACCCAAGCACAGATTCTTTCCTGCAGCATGGCAACAAGCCTTTCCTTCAACTAACTGGTAAAATCTTCAAAGCAAATTAGAGAGAGAAAGAAGACTTCTTTTCCAGCTTGATTCTGAGACCACCTCTAACAGTGCAGCCAAGACGAAACTGAAAGCTGAACAACTTCAATCATCTGACCTGCCAGTTTTTTTTCAGCAATGACATCACCCAAGGCTGTGACAATGCTTTAAAAAAAACCTCATAAAGATGCAATAACATCACACTAAAGGTACACTAACATCACACTAAAGGTACACTAACATCACACTAAAGGTACACTAACATCACACTAAAGGTACACTAACATCACACTAAAGGTACACTAACATCACACTAAAGGTACACTAATATTGCATCTTCCAGTGTGAGGAGTTGTCCTCGACCGAGTTTGCAGACTGACATATTCCAAGGTCCAGGGCTACGTGCTGAGAGATGCTCTCAAACTTGGGGCAGTCGCCACAGGGATACAATGGGGAAAGGACGTTATAAAAGATCTTTCAGCCAATGTACAGTGAGAGGCTAGAAAAGAACCCTTTCCTTAGTCTGTATGCCCAACACTGAACATAAATCAAAAAGTATTGAAATTGTACTGAGGCATCTCAGAGAGGAACACGCTGTCTCAAGGAAAGTGGAATTCTACTGGACTTTGGCAATTTGTCATTTTGAAATGTTTTGTCCCTGGGCTACATGACTGTCCTGGAATGTGTATTGGAGACAGGTTTACAGTTGAGAGAGGCACCTGAGAGTGGAACACACTGCACAGAGACAAGTCGGAGTTGATGCACTTTCTCTAATGTTCATGTTGAAATCTTTTGGAATTTATTTTTACAAATTTTATAAACAGTGTTTACTCTTGAAACAAAAATATCATCAGCGTGTGGAGGAGGCAAGAGGAGAATCACGAGGCGGCCAGTCACTCAGTCCCGTCTGCGACTCCAGAGTGGAACCACATCGGAGAATAATCTGGTGTACGGTCACAGGAAAACAAGTAGTTGATTGGTTTGAGGTTGCAGCCGGCACAGATGGAAATGGGTTTTTATCAGGAAGCGGAAGAGTGACAGACCTGTGTCGAACCAATCAGAGCAGGAGGATGTAAAGAGGAAGATAGAAAATGGGGACGGGGGGGCTGAGGAACTGGAGTGATTAATGGGACTGAGAGCTGATAAATCCCCTGGATCTGATGATCCATATCCCAGAGTGTTGGTGGCTGTAGATATAGTCAGTGCAGTGGTGGTCACCTTCCAAAATCCAACAGATTCTGGAACAGTTCCTGCAGATTGGAAGGAGAGAGAGACAGTTTGACACTAATTTTCAAATCTTCTGTGGCCACAAGAGAGGTGCCAGAGGGAGGACGGCGAACGTCGTACCCTTATTCAAGAAGTCGATAAAAACCAGGAAATTACAGGCAGTGAGTCTAACATCAGTGGTAGGGAAATTATTGGAAATAATTCTGAGGGACAGACTTAGGAGGCAAGGATTAATCAAGGACAGTCAGCATAGCTTTGTCAGGGGGAGATCACGTCTAACAAATGTGAGTGAGTTTTTTGAGGAGGTGGCTCGCAGTGTAGATGAGGGTGGTGCAGTTGATGTAGTCTACATGGAGTTTAGTAAGGCTTTTGGGAGACTGGTCAAGAAGGTAAGAACCCATTGGATCCAAAATGGGCTTAGTGGCAGGAGGCAGAGGGTGATGGTCAAAAGTTGTTTCTGTCACTGGAAGCCTTTGGCCAGTGATGTTCCACAGGGATCAGTGATGGTTCCTTGCTGTTTGTAATCTACATTAATGAGATGGACTAAACCTGGAAAAGTGTAAAGTGATGCATTTTGGGAGGACTAACAAGGTAAGGGAATACACAGTGAATGGTAGGACATTAGGAAGTACAGAGGGATCTTGGGGTGCATGTCCATAGATCCCTGAAGGCAGCAGGACAGGTAGATAAGGCGGTTAAGAAGGCATTCAGGATACACACCCTTATTAGGCGAGGCATAGAATATAAAAGTAGGGAGGTTAGGATGGAGCTGTATAAAACGCTGGAGTATTGTGTGTGGTTCTGGTTGCCTCACTATGGGAAAGATGTGATTGCACTGGAGGGGGTGCAGAGGAGATTCACCAGGATGCTGCCTGGGCTGCAGCGTTCCAGCTCTGAGGAGAGGCTGGTTAGGGCGGGGGTGTTGTTTTCCTTACAGCAGAGGGGGAACCTGATTGAGGTGTACAGAATTGAGGGATAGAGCTGGGTAGATAAGAAAGAACCTTTCCCTGTGGTAGAGTCAGTAACCAGGGGGCAGGTATTTAAGGTAAGGGGCAGGAGATTTAGAGGGGATTTGAGGAAAAGCTTTTTCATTCAGAGGATGGTGAAAATCTGGAACTCACTGTCTGAAAGGGTGGTGGAGAAAGGAACCCTCGCAAAGTTTAAGAAGCACTAGAAACACCATAGTATAAAAGGCTACGGACCAAGTGCTGGAAAGTGGGATTAGAATAGATAGACTCGTGATGGGTGGCGCAGACACGATGGGCTGAAGGGCCTCTTCATGTGCTGCAAAGCTGTTAATGTCTCTAAAATGGGTACTACAGACCTGTCTGACAACAGGAGGGGGAATGCCTGACTCCATTATAAAAGATGTGATAACTGGATACTTAGAAAAATAATAATCTGACTGGATGGAGTTAACATGAGTCCATGAAAGGGAAATCATGCTTGAGAAATCTGTTGGAGTTTATAAGGATGTTCTGGGCAGAATCGTAGAACAGTACAGCACAGAACAGGCCCTTCGGCCCACGATGTTGTGCCGAGCTTTATCTGAAAAAATCAGATAAGTGGAAACAAGTAGATATGTATATTTGGATTCTCAGTAGGCTTTTGATGAAGCTCCTCACAGGAGGTTAATAAATAAAATATAAGCGTGTGGGATTGGACGTAATATTTTGGCATGGATTGAGAATTGGTTAACAATACGACATAGAGTAGGAATGGTGGGGCAGTCCAGAACCAGGGGTCACAGTCTGAGGATTCGGGGTAGACCATTTGGGACGGAGATGAGGAGACATTTCTTCACCCAAAGAGTGGTGAGCCTATGGAATGCATTACCACAGGAAGTAGTTGATGCCAAAACATTGAATGTACTCAAGAGGCGGCTGGATATAGCACTTGGGGCGAATGGGATCAAAGGTTATGGGGAGAAAGCAGGATTAGGCTACTGAGTTGGACAATCAGCCATGATCGTGATGAATGGTGTAGCAGGCTCGAAGGCCGAATGGCCTCCTCCTGCTCCTATCTTCTATGTTTCTATAAACAGGTCATTCTCAGGATGGCAGGCTGTTACTAGTGAGTGTACCGCAAGGGTCTGTGCTGGGGAACCAGCTGTTCACAATCTGTATCAATAATTGGATATGGGGAATAAATGTAATATTTCCAAGTTTGCAGATGACACAAAACTAGGTGGGAATCTGAGTTGTAAGGATTATGCAAATAAATTCAATGGGATTTGTACAGGTTCAGTGAGTGGGTAAGGAAATGGCAGATGGAATATAATGTGGATAAGTGTGAGATATTCGAATTTGGTAGGAGGAATGAAGGTGCAGAGTATGCTTAAATGGTGAGAGATTGAATAGTATTGATGTCCAAGGTGCCCTTGTTCATAAGTCATTAAAAACTAAAATGCAGGTGGAGCAAGCAATGAAGAAGACAAAGGGTATTCTGCCTTTCATCACAAGAGGGTTCCGTAAAGGAGTAAAGGTGGCTTACTGTATATTGATTCGATTTATTATTGTCACATGTATTGGTGTACAGTGAAAAGCATTGTTTTTTGCGCGCTATACAGACAAAGCATACCGTTCATAGAGAAGGAAAGGAGAGAGTGCAGAATGTAGTGTTACAGTCATAGCTAGGGTGTAGAGAAAGATCAACTTAATGCGAGGTAGGTCCATTCAAAAGTCTGACGGCAGCAGGGAAGAAGCTGTTCTTGATTCAGTTGGTACGTGACCTCAGACTTTGTATCCTTTTTCCCGATGGAAGAAGGTGGAAGAGAGAATGTCTGGGGTGCGTGGGGTCCTTAATTATGCTGGCTGCTTTTCCAAGGCAGTGGGCAGTGTCGACAGAGTTAATGGATGGGAGGCTGGTTTGTGTGATGGACTGGGCTTCGTTCACGACCCTTTGTAGTTTGTTGGGGTATTGGACAGAGCAGGAGCCCATACCAAGCTGTGATACAATCAGAAAGAATGCTTTCTGTGGTGCATCTGTAGAAGTTGGTGAGAGTTGTAGCTGACATGCCAAATTTCCTTAGTTTCCTGAGAAATTAAATGCTTTGGTGGGCTTTCTTAACTATAGTGTCCGCATGGAGGGACCAGGATAGGTTATTGGTGATCTGGACACACAAAAATCTGAAGCTCTCGACCATTTCATTCCCGTTGATGTAGACAGGGGCATGTTCTCCTTTCCGCTTCCTGAAGTCGATGACAATCTCCTTTGTTTTGTTGACATTGAGGGAGAGATTATTGTTGCTGCACCAGTTCACCAGATTCTCTATCTCATTCCTGTACTCTGTCTCGTCATTGTTTGAGATCCGACCCACTACGGTGATGTCATCAGTAAATTTGAAAATCGAGTTGGAGGGGAATTTGGCCGCACAGTCATAGGTGTGTAAGGAGTATAGTAGGGGGCTGAGAACAGAGTATTGTGGGGCACTGGTGTTGAGGATGATCGCGGAGGAGGTGTAATTCTATCATTACTGATTGTGGTCTGTGAGTTAGGAAGTTCAGGATCCAGTCGCAGAGGGAGGAGCCGAGCCCCAGGCCATGAAGTTTGGAGATGAGTTTCGTAGGAATAATAGTGTTGAAGGCTGAGCTGTAGTCAATAAATAGGAGTCTGACATAGGTGTCCTTGTTATCTAGGTGTTCCAGGGTTGCGTGCAGGGCCAGAGAGATGGTGTCTGCTGTGGACCTGTTGCGGCGGTAGGCAAACTGTAGTGGATCCAGGCAATCCGGGAGGTTGGAATTGATTCGTGCCATGGCTAACCTTTCGAAGCACTTCATAGTGATGGATGTCAGAACCACCAGACGTTAGTCATTTGTAGGGCCTTGATGAGACTGCAGTAATCTGTACAGTTTTAATCTCCTCCCCTAAAGCAGGATATACTTGCCATAGGGGTGACACGGTGGCACAGTGGTTAGCAGTGCTGCCTCACAGTGACAGGGACCCGGGTTCGATTGCTGGCTTGGTGGAGTTTGCACATTCTCTCCGTGTCTGCGTGGGTTTCCTCTGGGTGCTCTGGTTTCCTCCCACAGTCCAAAAGACATGCTGGTTAGGTGCATTGACCCGAACAGGCGCCGGTGTGTGGTGACTAGGGGAATTTCATAGTAACTTCATTGCAGTGTTAATGTAAGCCTTACTTGTGACTAATAAATAAACTTTAAACTTCAGAGGGAGTGCAACGAAAGTTCATCAGACTGATTCCTGGGGTGGCAGGATTGTTGTATGAGGAGAGATTGAGGACACTGGACCTGTATTATCTAGAGTTTCAAGAATGTGAGGTGATCTCATTGAAACTTACCAAATTCTTAAAGGTGGACAGGGGTAGATGCAAGAAGGATGTTTCTCCTGGCTGGGGGCTTCTAGAACCAGAGACTCAGTCTTAGACTGAGACAGGTCATTTAGAACTGAGATGAGGAGGGTGGTGAATCTTTGAAATTCTCTACCATCACTGAATCCCCCGCTGTCAACATTCTTCGGGTTACCATTGACCAGAAGCGCAACTGGACTCGCCACATAAACACAGTGGCTACAAGAGCAGGTCAGAGGCTGGGAATCCTGTGGCGAGTAACTCACCTCCTGACTCCCCAAAGCCTGTTCATCATCTAAACGCACAAGTCAGGAGTGTGATGGAATGCTCCCCACTTGCCTGGATGGGTGCAGCTCCAACACTCAAGAAGCTTGACACCATCCAGGACAAAGCAGCCCCGCTTGATTGGCACCACATCCACAAACATCCACTCCCTCCACCACCGACGCTCAGTATCAGCAGTGTGTTCTATCTACAAGATGCACTGCAGCAATTCACCAAAGATCCTTAGACAGCACCTTCCAAACCCGCGATCGCTTCCATCTAGAAGGACAAGGGCAGCAGATACCTGAGAACAGCATCATCTGCAAGTACCCCTCCAAGCCACTCACCATCCTGACTTGGAAATATATTGCTGTTCCTTCACGGTCGCTGGGTCAAAATCCTGGAATTCCCTCCCTAACGGCATTGTGGGTCAACCCACAGAACATGGACTGCAGCGATTCAAGAAGGCAGCTCACCACCACCTTCTCAAGGGGCAACTAGGGATGGGCAATAAATGCTGGCCCAGCCAGCGATGCCCATGTCCCACGAATGAATAAAAATAAGACTGTAAAAGTGTCAAGGGAAATGGGGGAGTGCGGGAGTATGGCGTTGAGATAGAGGATCAGCCATGAGGAGATTGAATGGCAGAGCAGGCTCGAAGGGCCAAATGGCCTACTTCGGCCCCAGGTTTCTTTTTCTGTCTTAGCTCAAACTTTAATTATTGGAGAGACTGGAGCAGTGTGATCACAGTCCATGGAACAGAGAAGGTTAAGGGGAGATTTGAGAGTTTTTATGAATGAAATTGATTAAATAATGAGAAACTGGCAGAGGGTCAGTGCTGAGGGAGTGCCGCACTGTCAGAGGGTCAGTACTGAGGGAGTGCCGCACTGTCAGAGGGTCAGTGCTGGGGGAGTGCCGCACTGTCAGAGGGTCAGTGCTGAGGGAGTGCCGCACTGTCAGAGGGTCAGTGCTGAGGGAGTGCCGCACTGTCAGAGGGTCAGTGCTGAGGGAGCGCCGCACCGTCAGAGGGTCAGTACTGAGGGAGTGCCGCACTGTCAGAGGGTCAGTGCTGAGGGAGTACCACACTGTCAGAGGGTCAGTGCTGAGGGAGTGCCACACTGTCAGAGGGTCAGTACTGAGGGAGTGCCACACTGTCAGAGGGTCAGTGCTGAGGGAGTGCCGCACTGTCAGAGGGTCAGTGCTGAGGGAGTGCCGCACTGTCAGAGGGTCAGTACTGAGGGAGTGCCACACTGTCAGAGGGTCAGTGCTGAGGGAGTGCCGCACTGTCAGAGGGTCAGTGCTGAGGGAGTGCCGCACTCTCAGAGGGTCAGTGCTGAGGGAGTGTCGCACTGTCAGAGGGTCAGTACTGAGGGAGTGCCACACTGTCAGAGGGTCAGTGCTGAGGGTTCTGCAGATTGAATGCATTTACAGAAGAACCAGAGGGGAAAATGGGGAGAATTATTTTACACGGTGAGTTGTTGTGATCTGCAAGGTGCTGCCTGAAAGGTCAGTGGAAGCAGATTCAACAGGAACTTTCAAAAGGGGAATTTAATAAATATTTGAAGAGGAAAATCTGTAGGACTTAAGGGAAAGAGCAGATGGAATGGCATTAACTGGATAATTAAAGATGGACGCCACGGAAGCATTGTCTATGGAATCTCTGTGGGTGGAGGTTAGGAACAGGAAGGGGTCGGTAACTTTACTGGGTGTTTTCTATAGGCCGCCCAATAGTAGCAGGGATGTGGAGGAGCAGATTGGGAAGCAGATCCTGGAGAGATGTGATAATAACAGAGTGGTCGTGATGGGAGATTTTAATTTCCAAAATATCGATTGGAATATCCCTAGGGTAAGGGGTTTAGATGGGGGGGAGTTTGTTAGGTGTGTTCAGGAGGGCTTCCTGACACAGTATGTGGATAAGACTACAAGAGGAGAGGCTGTGCTTGATTTGATATTAGAGAATGAACCTGGGCAGGTGTCAGATCTCTCAGTGGGAGAGCATTTTGGGGATAGTGATCATAACTCTATCTCCTTTACATTAGCATTGGAGAGAGATAGGATCAGCCGAGCTAGGAAAGTGTTTATCTGGAGTAAGGGCAACTATGATGCTATTAGGCAGGAAATTAGAGGCATAAATTGGAAGGAGGTTTTCTCAGGGAAATGTACGGAAGAAATGTGGCAAATTTTCAAGGAAAATTTGTCTGGAGCTCTGCACGGCAATGTTCCGGTGCGACCAGTGGTGTTCCGCAGGGCTCTGTACCGGGACCTCTGCTATTTGTGATATCTATAAATGATTTGGAAGAAGGTGTAACTGGTGTTATCAGCAAGTTTGCGGATGACACGAAGATGGCTGGACTTCCACAAAAAACGGGTGGAACTTGAATCACACGGGGACCAATATCCTGGCCGGTAGGTTGGCTAAGGCTACTGGGGAGAATTTAAACTAGATAGGTTGGGGGGAGGGGAGCTAGAAGAGTTGACTAGGATCAAGGAACTAATTGATGGGGGGCAGGATGCAGGGGTAAGGGGAATTACAAAATTAATGGTAGAGGAGAGGGTGCAAGTGAATGAAGGCGGTAATTTAGATAAGGGAGTAGAGGGAGAGGGTGTTCGCGACTCATCAAAGCGGGTCCAGATAAAAGCTGGAATAAGGACACTTTGCCTGAATGCACGAAGCATTCGGAACAAGGTAAATGAGTTGATGGTGCAAATCAGCACAAGTGGGTACGATCTAGTGGCCATTACAGAAACGTGGCTGAAAGGTGACCAGGACTGGGAGATGAATATCCAGGGGTATCAGGCGTTTAAGAAGAATAGACAGGAAGGAAAAGGTGGTGGGGTCGCGCTATTAATAAGAGATAATATCAGGGTAGTACTGAGGGATGACATAGGCTCTGAGGAACAAAACGTGGAATCATTATGGGTAGAGATGAGGAGTAGTAGAGGGAGAAAGACACTAGTAGGTGTGGTATATAGGCCCCCAAATAATAATGTTGAGGTAGGGAGGGCTATAAACAAGCAGATAAGGGATGCGTGTAAAAACGGAACGGCAATAATCATGGGGGACTTCAACATGCACATTGACTGGCAGACTCAAGTCGGTAAGGGTGGAATGGAGGAAGAGTTCTTAGAATGCTGTCGGGATAGTTTCCTTGAACAGCATGTTACGGAACCGACGAGGGAACGAGCTATTTTGGATCTGGTATTGTGTAACGAGGTAGGTAGAATTAAGGATCTTATTGTGAAGGACCCTCTTGGGTCTAGTGACCACAATATGGTCGAATTTCTGATTCAGATGGAAGAGGAGAAAGTTTGGTCCCAAACCAGTGTTCTCTGTTTGAACAGAGGGAAATATGATAGGATGAGGGATGAATTGGCTAAGGTAGACTGGGAGAGCAGGCTGGCAGGTAGGATAGCTGAGGAACAGTGGAGGATTTTTAAGGAGATCCTTTTCAGTTCTCAGCAAAAATATATTCCAGCAAAAAACAAGGATTGTAAGAAAAGGGAGAACCAGCCGTGGATAACGAAGGAAATAAAGGAGAGTATTAAAATAAAAACAGCTGCGTACAGAGTGGCCAAAAATAGTGGAGAAACAAGTGATTGGGAAAAATTTAAGAAACAACAAAGAGAGACTAAGAAAGCGATAAAGAAAGGAAGGATAGACTATGAAGCTAGGCTAGCAATTAATATAAAAAATGATAGTAAAAGTTTTTATAAATATATAAAAAGGAATAGAGTGGCTAGAGTGAATGTTGGACCCTTGGAGGACGAGAGGGGGGAGTTAATAGTGGGAAATGAGGATATGGCTGAGTCTTTAAATAAGTTTTTTGTGTCGGTCTTCACGGTGGAGGACACAAATAGTTTGCCAAATATTCACGATAGAGGGTTGGCAGCAGGAGAAATACTTAATACGATTAATGTTACCAGAGAGGCAGTGCTGGGTAGACTAATGGGACTGAAGGTGGACAAGTCCCCGGGTCCGGATGGAATGCACCCCAGGGTATTGAAAGAAATGTCAGAGGTAATAGTGGATGCGTTAGTGATTATTTATCAAAACTCGTTGCATTCTGGGGTAGTGCCGGTTGATTGGAAAACGGCTAATGTTACGCCGCTGTTTAAAAAAGGAAGGAGACAAAAGGCGGGTAACTATAGGCCGGTCAGCTTAACGTCTGTAGTAGGGAAAATGCTGGAATCCATTATTAAAGAGGAGATAGCAGGGCATCTGGATAGAAATGGTTCGATCAATCAGACGCAGCATGGATTCATGAGGGAAAGTCGTGCTTGACGAACATGTTGGATTTTTATGAGGATGTGACTAGGGCGGTTGATGGAGGAGAACCGGTGGATGCGGTGTTTTTGGATTTCCAAAAGGCGTTTGATAAGGTGCCCCATAAAAGGCTGCTGAAGAAGATTAGGGCACACGGAGTTGGGGGTAGTGTGTTAAAGTGGATTGGGGACTGGCTATCCGACAGGAAGCAAAGAGTCGGAATAAATGGGTGTTTTTCCGGTTGGAGGAAGGTAACTAGTGGCGTGCCGCAGGGATCGGTACTCGGGCCGCAACTGTTTACCATTTATATAGATGATCTGGAGGAGGGGACGGAGTGTAGGGTAACGAAGTTTGCAGACGACACAAAGATAAGTGGAAAAGTGAATCGTGTGGAGGACGGAGAAGATCTGCAGAGAGATTTGGACAGGCTGAGTGAGTGGGCGAGGATATGGCAAATGGAGTATAACGTTGAGAAATGCGAGGTTATACACTTTGGAGGAAATAATAACAAATGGGATTACTATCTCAATGGAAACAAATTAAAACATGCTACCGTGCAAAGGAACCTGGGGGTCCTTGTGCATGAGACGCAAAAGCCCAGTCTGCAGGTACAACAGGTGATCAAGAAGGCAAATGGGATGTTGGCCTATATTGCGAGGGGGATAGAATATAAAAGCAGGGATGTCTTGATGCACCTGTACAGGGCATTGGTGAGGCCGCAGCTGGAATACTGTGTGCAGTATTGGTCCCCTTATATGAGGAAGGATATATTGGCATTGGAGGGAGTGCAGAGAAGGTTCACCAGGTTGATACCGGAGATGTGGGGTTTGGATTATGAGGAGAGGCTGAGGAGATTGGGTTTGTACTCGTTGGAGTTTAGAAGGATGAGGGGGGATCTTATGGAGACTTATAAGATAATGCGGGGGCTGGATAGGGTGGAGGCGGAGAGATTCTTTCCACTTAGTAAGGAAATTAAAACTAGAGGACACAGCCTCAAAATAAAGGGGGGTCGGTTTAAGACAGAGTTGAGGAGGAACTTCTTCTCCCAGAGGGTGGTGAATCTCTGGAATTCTCTGCCCACTGAGGTGGTGGAGGCTACCTCGCTGAATATGTTTAAAGCGCGGATGGATGGATTCCTGATCGGTAAGGGAATTAAGGGTTATGGGGATCAGGCGGGTAAGTGGTACTGATCCACGTCAGATCAGCCATGATCTTATTGAATGGCGGGGCAGGCTCGAGGGGCTAGATGGCCTACTCCTGCTCCTATTTCTTATGTTCTTATGTTCTTATAGCGATGAACATTGTCGGACAATACAGCAGGATATAGATAGGCTGGAACATTGGGCGGAGAAATGGCAGGTGGAGTTTAATCCAGATAAATGCAAAGTGATGCATTTTGGAAGAACTACTGTAGGGGGGAGTTATACAATAAATGGCAGAGCCATCAGGAGTATAGAAACACAGAGGGACCTAGGTGTGCAAGTCCACAAGTCCTTGAAGGTGGCAGCACAGGTGGAGAAGGTAGTGAAGAAGGCATATGGTATGCTTGCCTTTATAGGACGGGGTATAGAGTATAAAAGCTGGAGTCTGATGATGCAGCTGTATAGAACGCTGGTTAGGCCACATTTGGAGTACTGCGTCCAGTTCTGGTCGCCACACTACCAGAAGGACGTGGAGGCTTTAGAGAGAGTGAATCATAGAATCATAGAAACCCTACAGTACAGAAAGAGGCCATTCAGCCCATCGAGTCTGCACCGACCACAATCCCACCCAGGCCCTACCCCCATATCCCGACATATTTACCCACTTTACCTCCAACCTACGTATCTTGGGACACTAAGGGCAATTTTTAGCATGGCCAATCAACCTGACCCACACATCTTTGGACTGTGGGAGGAAACCGGAGCACCTGGAGGAAACCCACGCAGACATTAGGAGAATGTGCAAACTCCACACAGACAGTGACCCAAGCCGGGAATCGATCCCAGGTCCCTGGAGCTGTGAAGCAGCAGCACTAACCACTGTGCTACCGTGCCGCCCCAAGTGCAGAGAAGGTTTACCAGGATGTTGCCTGGTATGGAGGGTCTTAGCTATGAGGAGAGATTGTGTAAACTGGGCTTGTTCTCCCTGGAAACACGGAGAATGAGGGGAGACCTAACAGAGGTGTACAAAATTATGAAGGGTATAAATAGGGTGAACAGTGGGAAGCTTTTTCCCAGGTCGGAGGTGACGATCACGAGGAGTCATGGGCTCAAGGTGAGAGGGGCGAGGTATAACACAGATATCAGAGGATGTTTTTTACACAGAGGGTGGTGGGGGCCTGGAATGCGCTGCCAAGTAGGGTGGTGGAGGCAGACACGCTGGCATAGTTTAAGACCTACCTGGATTGTCACATGAGCAGTCTGGGAATGGAGGGATACAAACGAATGGTCTAGTTGGACCAATGAGTGGCACAGGCTTGGAGGGCCGAAGGGCCTGTTTCCTGTGCTGTACTGTTCTTTGTGGTAGGTTACAGGAACCGTGGTGCACGAAAGCTGTAACGAATTTAGTCAGGAAGAAAAGAAAAGCCTACAAAAGGTTCAGGGAGCTAGATAATGTTAGAAATCTAGAAGAGTATACGACTAGTAGGAAGGAACTAAAGAGGAAAATTAGAAGAGCCAGGAGGGGACATGAGAAGGCCTTGGCAGACAGGATAAAGGAAAACCCCAAGGCATTCTACAAGTATGTGAAGAGCAAGAGGATAAGATGTGAAGGAGTAGGACCTATCAAATGTGACGGTGGGAAAGTCTGTATTGAACCGGTTGAAATAGCAGAGGTACTCAATGTATACTTTGCTTCAGTATTCACAGTGGAAAAGGATCTTGGTAGTTGCAATGCAGACTTGCAGTGGACTGAGAAGATTGAGCATGTGAGCATTAGGAAAGAGGATGTGTTGGAGCTGTTGAAAAGCATCAAGTTAGATAAATCGCCGGGACCGGATGGGATGTACCCCAGGTTACTGTGGGAGGCGAGGGAAGAGATTGCTGATCCTCTGGCGATGATCTTTGCATTGTCAATGGAGACGGGAGAGGTTCTGGAGGATTGGAGAATTGCGGATGTGGTTCCGTTATTCAAGAAAGGGAGAAAAGATAGCCCGGGAAATTATAGACCAGTGAGTCTAACCTCAGTGGTAGGTAAGTTGATGGAGAAGATCCTGAGAGGCAGGATTTATGAACATTTGGAAAGGAATAGTATGATCAGAAGTAGCCAGCACGGCTTTGTCCGAGGCAGATCATGCCTTACGAGTCTGATTGAGTTTTTTGAAGATGTGACTAGACACTTAGATGGGGGAAGAGCAGTAGATGTGGTTTATATGGATTTCAGTAAGGCGTTTGATAAGGTGCCCCATGCAAGGCTTATGGAGAAAGTGAAGGGGCATGGGATACAAGGGGACATTGCCTTGTGGATTCAGAACTGGCTTGCCCACAGAAGGCAAAGAGTGGTTGTAGATGGGTCTTTTTCAGAGTGGAGGTCGGTCACCAGTGGGGTGCCCCAGGGATCTGTTCTGGGACCCTTGCTCTTTGTGATTTTTATAAATGACCTGGATGAGGAAGTGGAAGGATGGGTTGGCAAGTTTGCTGATGACATAAAGGTTGGAGGTGTTGTGGATAGTGTAGAGGGATGTCAGCAGTTGCAACGAGACATAGATAAGATGCAAGACTGGGCGGAGAAGTGGCAGATGGACTTCAACCCAGATAAGTGTGTGGTGGTTCATTTTGGCAGGTCGAATAGGATGGAAGAATATAATATTAAGGGTAAGACGCTTGGCAGTGTGGAATAACAGAGGGATCTTGGGGTCCGGTTCATAGGACACTCAAAGCGGCGTCGCAGGTAGAGGCTGTGGTTAAGAAGGCGTATGGAATACTGGCCTTCATCAATAGAGGAATTGAGTTTAGAAATCGGTAGATAATGCTGCAGCTGTATAGGACCCTGGTCAGACCCCACCTGGAGTACTGTGCCCAGTTCTGGTCGCCTCATTACAGAAAGGATGTGGAAGCCATAGAACGGGTGCAGATGAGATTTACGAGGATGTTGCCGGGATTAAGTGGTATGCCTTATGAGGATAGGTTGAGAGAGCTAGGTCTTTTCTCCTTGGAGAGGCGAAGGATGAGAGGTGACCTGATAGAGGTGTATAAGATGTTGAGAGGTATTGATAGTGGATTCTCAGGCTTTTAACCAGGGCTGAAATGGTTGTCACGAGAGGCCACAGGTTTAGGGTGCTGGGGAGTAGGTATAGAGGAGATGTTAGGGGTAGGTTTTTCACTCAGGGCGGTGGGTGCGTGGAATCGGCTGCCGGTAGTGGTGGTGGAAACTGATTCGATTGAGTCTTTTAAGAGACGTTTGGATAGGTTCATGGAGGTTAGTAAGATAGAGGGTTATAGATGAGCCTAGAAGGTAAGGAAACTGTTCGGCGCAACTTGTGGGCCGAAGGGCCTTTTTGTGCTGTAGCTTTTCTGTGTTCTATGTACTCTTTCAAAGGGCCAGCACAGGCACAATGGGTCAAATGGCCTTCTTTTGTGCTGTCTCATTCTTGGATTCCGACTCCCCCCTCGCTCCGCGGACTCTCTGGGAATGCTCATTAATCCAACTTTCTGGTTTGCAAGGTGCGCGCTATGAGACTCTCGTTTGTTGGTGAACTGGGCTGGGAGCTGCATGTGCCTCGGGAATCCTGTGTAGATGTACATCGTGCCGTGATGCAGTCTGGGGCCAAGATTGGAATCGCCAATGCTGGCTACAGAGCCATTGATTCTCTCAGCATTGAAAAAGGTAAAAGCTGCTCGCATGCACCGTGTGACCCCACCCCCCCCCTCAGTGACCCAAACAATAATCAGCCGTCTGTCTGGAACCATCACCTATGCCCGCTCTCTCACCTGGATGAAACCACTTGCTGTTCCCACTCAAATTCTCTGATTCTGTTTCCAGTAGCTGCAGATTTTTATTTTATATCATGAGAGGTTCATTCATCAATATCATCATCATCATTGTGCGCTCGCCCTGAAGGCAGCTCCTTGGCACAAAGCACTTCCATGTCTCCCTATCCTGGTCCAGTCTTTCAATTCTCCAAAACTCTTTCTAATCAGAATTGGATTAAAGGGAACAGGTGGGGAGGTGGATTTGAGGCCGGGGAGAGATCAGCCGTGATTGAGTGGCGGAGCAGGTTCGATGAGCTGAATTGCCAACTTCTGCTCCTAATTCCTATCTTCCAATCGTTTCCTTCCATCCAGCATTGATATTCACTTCCTTCCTCTATTTTTCCTGGAAAATTTCCCTCCATAATATCCGTATCTTACACGTTTCATTTCTCCTGAGCTTCCTCCACCCAGATTCACTCGGTCACATCCTGAAATTCTCTTTGCTGGTTTTCTCAGTATTCGAGCTGATCTTCTCCATTCTCCTCCAGACTCACTTTTCAAAGTTATTTAACAAGCTGCTCTCCTTCTGCCCAATTCAAATCTCACATCGAAACCAAACTATTCAAAGTCACCGTTGTAGTGACTGAGCTGCGAGGAGTGCACTAGAACAAAGAACAATACAGCACAGGAACAGGCCCTTCGGCCCTCCAAGCCCGCGCCGCTCATGTGCCCAACTAGACCATTCGTTTGTATCCCTCTATTCCAGTCTGTTCATGTGGCTATCTAGATAAGTCTTAAACGATCCCAGTGTGTCCGCCTCAATCACCTTGCTTGGCAGCGCATTCCAGGCCCCCACCACCCTCTGTGTAAAATACGTCCCCCTGACATCTGTGTTGAACCTTGCCCCCCTCACCTTGAACCTGTGTCCCCTTGTGTTCGTCACCTCCGACCTGGGAAAAAGCTTCCCACTGTTCACCCTATCTATGCCCTTCATCATTTTATACACCTCTATTAGGTCGCCCCTCATCCTCCGTCTTTCCAGGGAGAACAAGCCCAGTTTACCCAATCTCTCTGGACTTGCGGATAGCGAAGAACATTGTCGGGCAATACAGCAGGATATAGATAGGCTGGAAAATTGGGCGGAGAGGTGGCAGATGGAGTTTAATCCGGATAAATGCGAAGTGATGCATTTTGGAAGAAATAATGTAGGGAGGAGTTATACAATAAATGGCAGAGTCATCAGGAGTATAGAAACACAGAGGGACCTAGGTGTGCAAGTCCACAAATCCTTGAAGGTGGCAACACAGGTGGAGAAGGTGGTGAAGAAGGCATATGGTATGCTTGCCTTTATAGGACGGGGTATAGAGTATAAAAGCTGGAGTCTGATGATGCAGCTGTATAGAACGCTGGTTAGGCCACATTTGGAGTACTGCGTCCAGTTCTGGTCGCCGCACTACCAGAAGGACGTGGAGGCGTTAGAGAGAGTGCAGAGAAGGTTTACCAGGATGTTGCCTGGTATGGAGGGTCTTAGCTAATGGGTAGCAAATACCATAAGGTTTCGGAGCACTGCTCCTTCGTCAGATGGAGTGGATATCTGCTCTCAAACATATCAGTTACCCCCACAGCTTTCCCCCTGATCTTGCAGAATCTCACTAGCTGTTCTGTCTGGAGACAATACACATCTCTTTAACCTGTGTTGAATGCTCCCTCCACCCACATTATCTGTACCTTTAAGACCTGGTTGGCTGGAGAGTTTCGCATTCTAATCAGTATTCTGTAACTTGATTTCTGTGTCTGTGCCCTGTTTGAGAGCAGATTTCCACTCCATCTGACGAAGGAGCAGTGCTCCGAAACCTTATGGTATTTGCTACCCACATTTGGAGTACTGCGTCCAGTTCTGGTCGCCGCACTACCAGAAGGACGTGGAGGCGTTAGAGAGAGTGCAGGGAAGGTTTACCAGGATGTTGCCTGGTATGGAGGGTCTTAGCTATGAGGAGAGATTGGGTAAACTGGGCTTGTTCTCCCTGGAAAGACGGAGAATGAGGGGAGATCTAATAGAGGTGTACAAGATTATGAAGGGGATAGATAGGGTGAACGGTGGGAAGCTTTTTCCCAGATCAGAAGTGACGTTCACGAGGGGTCACAGGCTCAAGGTGAGGGGGGCGAAGTATAACTCAGATATTAGAGGGATGTTTTTTACACAGAGGGTGGTGGGGGCCTGGAATGCGCTGCCAAGTAGGGTGGTGGAGGCAGGCACGCTGACATCGTTTAAGACTTACGTGGATAGTCACATGAGCAGCCTGGGAATGGAGGGATACAAACGATTGGTCTAGTTGGACCAATGAGCGGCACAGGCTTGGAGGGCCGAAGGGCCTGTTTCCTGTGCTGTACTGTTCTTTGTTCTCTCCTCAGAGTGCTGCACTGTCAGAGGGTCAGTTCTGAGGGAGTGCCGCACTGTCAGGGGGTCCGTGCTGAGTGTGATGACTTGTATGCTGGAGAAACCCTGTATTTGCTTTTGTGTGATGTCCCTTTAAAATTGAATTGGTTGGGGAGTTATCTGAAAGGGGGTTAATTGGTTTCCTGATGATGACATTATTAGGTTCTGGAAATTGCATCCCTATGTGACTTTGAGGTTGTCATAGGGAATGAACAGCTAAGAAGCAAAGGATAAATCGGAAGCTAATTGCAGTGAGGTTGTGTTTTCCATTTGACAGTTCAGACACATCTGAGAGTTTGTGTTTAGAAGAAAGAAACAAGGTTGTCTCTGAATGGAACAGTTTTCCATTTGACTGTCTTCAAACAGATCCTGGTGTTGGAGCAGGTCCCTGAGGATAGAACTGAGACTGTGTTACTGTTCCTGTTATCCAGTTGAAAGAACAGAGAGCAGCAGATAAGAAAGATGATGGATCCAGGACTGGGCATGATTCATTGCTGCCGCTGCTGTTTCAGAGCCAGATCATGTAAAGGGATCAGAGAAAGGAGCCTCTGGGGGTTCTGTGCCACCAGGACTATTGTGATCCAATTGAGAGAGGGTCAGGGGTCTGCAGATGTATGTCTGGGTGAATGTGACTCAAGGGTGAAAGGATTTGATGAGAATTGATAGAACGGACAGGGTGAAGGCTGAGTTGGAAGAACTCGGAGATTGTGGCCGTATATTTGTGCAGGGAAGCGAGTGCTTGTAACTACATGAGACATCTTTCTGTTGTATCGACTATTTAAAGTGAATTTAATCTTTCTTTAAGAAATATCCTTTGCCAGTGAGTGAATGTGTGAATTGCAGGCAGTTCTCAACTTTACCATGTTCAGGTAATGGCGAACACGATGTTTATATATTGACATCCTGTTTTGGCTTTTCAGATCTTATTTGGAGTTTGTGATTCCAAGCCAGTGAATCCCCTTCACCAACGCTTATGTTCCTTTATATTCTACCTTTCACTACCCCAGGACAGCAAAAAGATCTCATAAATTTTAACATTTTAACAAAATCTCCAGTTTAAAACAAACTGACTCAGTAGAAACTGCTGGGTCAGACATGTGTTCCCCAACAAGTTTCAGTTTCCTGACCACTGTAGCAAATTTACAAACCAACAAAAGGGGTGACTCGAACTCTCAGTTCATGGTGTGTCACAGCCACAAGTGGATGGAAAGGGACTGCCGTCTGAATCAAGCCAATTCCATCACTCACAGGTACACTGTTCAGTGACAACAGGGTAATGGGCCTTGATTCAGGAACCAATCCCCCATTCTGAACATTGTCCAATGGCAAAATCGACTCTCTGAGTTACGATGTTTCAACTTACGACATGGTTTTCACAAACTAATTCGGATGTTGAGGTCAGGGATGGGTGTGTGAATGCTCCAGAGAATGTCAATATATCGAAGCAGGAAGTGCTGCATATCCTAAATTGCATTCAGCTGGACAAGTCCCCGGGACCGGATGGGATCGATCCCAGGTTACTGCGGGAGGCAAGGGGAGAAATAGTTGGAGCCTTAACAGATATCTTCACATCCTCTTTGACCACAGGCGATGTTCCAGAGGACTGGAGAATAGCCAATGTTATTCCCTTGTTTAAGAAAGGAAGCAGGGATAATTCAGGAAACTATAGGCTGGTGAGACTGACGTCATTGGTGGGGAAGCTTTTGGAGAAGATACTGAGGGACAGGATCGATGCACATTTGAAAGAAAATGGACTAGTTAGTGACAGGCAGCGTGGTTTTGTATGGGGAAGGTCATGTCTCACCAACTTGATTGAGTTTTTTGAAGAGGTGACAAAGATAATTGATGAGGGAAGGGCTGTGGATGTAGTTTATATGGACTTTAGTAAAGCGTTTGACAAGGTCCCACATAGCAGTCTGGTACAAAAACTGAAATCACATGGGATTCGGAGTGGGCTGGCTAGATGGATACAGAACTGGCTTGGTTATAGAATAAGAGTTTTAACAACACCAGGTTAAAGTCCAACAGGTTTATTTGGTAGCAAATGCCATTCGCTTTCGGAGCGCTGCTCCTTCGTCAGATGGACTTTAACCTTGTGTTGTTAAAACTCTTACTGTGTTTACCCCAGTCCAACACCGGCATCTCCACATCTTGGTTATAGAAGACAGAGAGTAGCGGTGGAAGGGTGTTTTTCAGAATGGAGATCTGTAGCTAGTGGTGTTCCACAGGGATCAGCGCTGGGACCTCTGTTGTTTGTAGTATATATAAATGATCTGGAGGAAAATGCGGAGGGTCTGATTAGTAAGTTTGCGGATGGCACGAAGATTGGTGGAGTTGCTGATAGTGCCGGGGATTGTCAGAGGATACACCAGGATATAGATAGATTGGAGAGTATCCAGACTGTCAGAAGGTCAGTACTGAGGGAGTGCCGCACTGTCAGAGGGTCAGTACTGAGGGAGTGCCGCACTGTCAGAGGGTCAGTACTGAGGGAGTGCCGCACTGTCAGAGGGTCAGTGCTGAGTGAGTGCCGCACTGTCAGAGGGTGAGTGCTGAGGGAGTGCCGCACTGTCAGAGGGTCAGTGCTGAGGGAGTGCCGCACTGTCAGAGGGTCAGTGCTGAGGGAGTGCTGCACTGTCTGAGGGTCAGTACTGAGGGAGCGCTGCACTGTCAGAGGGTCAGTACTGAGGGAGTGCCGCACTGTCAGAGGGTCAGTACTGAGGGAGTGCCGCACAGTCAGACGGTCACTGTTGAGCGAGTGCTGTATTGCCAGAGGGTCACTGCTGAGGGGGTGCCGCACTGTCAGAGGGTCAGTGCTGAGGGAGTGCCACACTGTCAGAGGGTCAGTACTGCACTGTCAGAGGTCCAGTACTGAGGGTGTGCCGCACTGTCAGAGGGTCAGTGCTGAGGGAGTGCCGTACTGTCAGAAGGTCAGTGCTGAGGGAATGCCCCATTTTCAAAGGGTCAGTACTGAGGGAGTGCCACACTGTCAGAGGGTCAGTACTGAGGGAGTGCCACACTGTCAGAGGGTCAGTACTGAGGGAGTGCTGCTGTATTAGTGGTCCTGTTCGGTCAGATGACGTTTGAAACCATGGCCCTACCTTTACTCTCAGGTATATATAAACGATTTATTGGTGATATTGTGCACAGGAACAGGGCTTCTTCTCAATATTTGGCTGTCAGACATTCCCAATTGCAGAGTATCTGGCCAATATCACTTTGCTGTTTGCTGGGAATTGCTGACCGGAAATTAATCGATATTTTTCCTACATTGCAATCCAGACTAAATAAACCTGATTGGCTGTGAAGCACTGACATCCTGTCCTTGTGAAAAACGTGATATAAATGGGAGGTTTTTAGAACAAAGAACAATACAGCACAGGAACAGGCCCTTCGGCCCTCCAAGCTCGCGCCGCTCCCCGGTCCAAACTAGACCATTCTTTTGTATCCCTCCATTCCCACTCCGTTCATATGGCTATCTAGATAAGTCTTAAACGTTCCCAGTGTATCCGCCTCCACCACCTTGCCCGGCAGCGCATTCCAGGCCCCCACTACCCTCTGTGTAAAATACGTCCTTCTGATATCCGTGTTAAACCTCACCCCCATACCTTGAACCTATGACCCCTCGTGAACGTCACCACCGACCTGGGGAAAAGCTTCCCACCGTTCACCCTATCTATGCCTTTCATAATTTTATACACCTCTATTAGGTCACCCCTCATCCTCCGTCTTTCCAGGGAGAACAACCCCAGTTTACCCAATCTCTCCTCATAACTAAGCCCCTCCATACCAGGTAACATCCTGGTAAACCTCCTCTGTACTCTCTCCAAAGCCTCCACGTCCTTCTGGTAGTGTGGCGACCAGAACTGGGCGCAATATTCCAAATGCGGCCGAACCAACGTTCTATACATCTGCAACATCAGACCCCAACTTTTATACTCTATGCCCCGTCCTATAAAGGCAAGCATGCCATATGCCTTCTTCACTACCTTCTCCACCTGTGACTTTAGTTCATCTTGGCACTGAATAATTCACAGAGTTAGTGCAGACAGGATGGGCTGAATGTCTGCAAGAATTCTGTGATTTTGTTAAATCCATTCTTGTATTTGAATGAACCGGAACATTTACTTTGGATGAGGGTTGAGGTTTCTCCAGTTTATGCCCCAAGCTCTGTCTGTGTTAAATGTGCGAGCGCCTCTCTGTAATGTGGGAGAGTCTGTCTGTAATGTGGGAGCGCCTCTCTGTAATGTGGGAGAGTCTGTCTGTAATGTGGGAGCGCCTCTCTGTAATGTGGGAGAGTCGCTCTGTAATGTGGGAGAGTCTGTCTGTAATGTGGGAGAGTCTGTCTGTAATGTGGGAGAGTCTGTCTGTAATGTGGGAGAGTCTGTCTGTAATGTGGGAGAGTCTGTCTGTAATGTGGGAGCGCCTCTCTGTAATGTGGGAGAGTCGCTCTGTAATGTGGGAGAGTCTGTCTGTAATGTGGGAGAGTCTGTCTAATGTGGGAGAGTCTCTCTGTAATGTGGGAGAGTCTGTCTGTAATGTGGGAGAGTCTGTCTGTAATGTGGGAGAGTCTGTCTGTAATGTGGGAGAGTCTGTCTGTAATGTGGGAGAGTCTGTCTAATGTGGGAGAGTCTCTCTGTAATGTGGGAGAGTCTGTCTGTAATGTGGGAGAGTCTGTCTGTAATGTGGGAGAGTCTGTCTGTAATGTGGGAGAGTCTGTCTGTAATGTGGGAGAGTCTGTCTGTAATGTGGGAGAGTCTGTCTAATGTGGGAGAGTCTCTCTGTAATGTGGGAGAGTCTGTCTGTAATGTGGGAGAGTCTGTCTGTAATGTGGGAGAGTCTGTCTAATGTGGGAGAGTCTCTCTGTAATGTGGGAGAGTCTGTCTGTAATGTGGGAGAGTCTGTCTAATGTGGGAGAGTCTCTCTGTAATGTGGGAGAGTCTGTCTGTAATGTGGGAGAGTCTGTCTGTAATGTGGGAGCGCCTCTCTGTAATGTGGGAGAGTCTGTCTGTAATGTGGGAGAGTCTGTCTGTAATGTGGGAGAGTCTGTCTGTAATGTGGGAGAGTCTGTCTGTAAAGTGGGAGAGTCTGTCTGTAATGTGGGAGCGCCTCTCTGTAATGTGGGAGAGTCTGTCTGTAATGGCCAGTATTGGCAGGATGGAGAATTTCAGGACTGAGAGAAGCTCCCAAGCTAGTTTGATGTGGTTTGTGTTGTAGGTTACAGACACTGGCACGCTGACCTTCGCTCTGACGACACCCCACTCGAAGCTGGCCTTGCCTTCACTTGCAAGCTGAAGTCCCAGATCCCGTTTCTTGGTCGCGAGGCGTTGGAAAAGCAGAAAGCAGAGGGTCTGTTCAAACGACTGCTCTGTTTCACCATTGATGAGTGAGTCTTTGTGAATTGTCTCTGAACCGGGCTTACAAACTCTGCAACAGATTTATCTGAATGTTGCAAAATCTTCCAAATCAATCTTTCGATGTAGAGTCAAGTATTATTTTAAATTAATTTCCATTAAAACTTTCAAAGGAGGTTATAGCAAAGCACTTAGAAAATCTTAATGCAATCAGGTAGAGTCAACATAGAAAAGGGAAATCATATTTGACTAATTTATTAGAATTCTTTCAGTAAGTATCACGCAACATGGATAAAAGGGAACCTATCAATGTGGTGTACTTGGATTTCCAGGAGGCATTTAAGATGCCACATCAAAGATTAGTACACCAAATAAGAGCTCTTAGTGTCGGGGTAATTTATTGGCAAGGTGAGAGGATTGGGTAGCTAACAGGGAGGTGGAGTAATTGGGTCACTTCTGGATTAACAAACTGTTACAAGTGGAGTATGACTGGAATGGTTGTTGGACCTCCATCGATTCAGGATCTGATGATGAAGGGATGGAAGGTAGCGTTGCTAAATTTGCTGATGACACAAAGTGAGGTTGGAAAGTAGAGTCCGCAAAGGCAAATGGACAGATTCAGTGACTGGGTAAAAACTGGGCAGATGGAGTAGAATGTGGGAAAATGTCTTTATCCATTGCAAGCAGTGGCTGCAGTTTACAATTAACAGCTCCCGTCTAAAACAGAGATGAGGAGATTTTCTTTTCCTCTGAGGTTGTTAGTTTGTGGAATTCCCTCCTCCAAGAGAGCAGTGTGGGGGTTGTGGGTGCAGTGTGGGGGGCGGGGGTGGGGGTTACAGTGTGGGGGGGTGCAGTGTGGGGTGTGGGTGCAGTGTGGGGGGCGGGGGTGGGGGTTACAGTGTGGGGGGGTGCAGTGTGGGGTGTGGGTGCAGTGTGGGGGGCGGGGGTGGGGGTTACAGTGTGGGGGGGTGCAATGTGGGGTGTGGGTGCAGTGTGGGGGGCGGGGGTGGGGGTTGCAGTGTGGGGGACGGGGGTGGGGGTTACAGTGTGGGGGGGTGCAGTGTGGGTGCAGTGTGGGATGGGGTGCAGTTTGGGGGGGTTGCAGTGTGGGGGGGTGCAGTGTGGGGGTTGTGGGTGCAGTGTGGGGGGCGGGGGTGGGGGTTACAGTGTGGGGGGGTGCAGTGTGGGGGTTGTGGGTGCAGTGTGGGGGGCGGGGGTGGGGGTTACAGTGTGGGGGGGTGCAGTGTGGGGTGTGGGTGCAGTGTGGGGGGCGGGGGTGGGGGTTGCAGTGTGGGGGACGGGGGTGGGGGTTACAGTGTGGGGGGGTGCAGTGTGGGTGCAGTGTGGGATGGGGTGCAGTTTGGGGGGGTTGCAGTGTGGGGGGGTGCAGTGTGGGAGTGGGGGTGCAGTGTGGGGGTGTGGGTGCAGTGTGGGGTGGGGTGCAGTACAGGGGTGCAGTGTGTGGGTGGGGGTGCAGTGCGGGTGTGTGTGTGTGGGGGTGCAGTGTGGGGGGGGTGCAGTGTGGGGGTGTGGGTGCAGTGTGGGGTGGGGTGCAGTACAGGGGTGCAGTGTGTGGGTGGGGGTGCAGTGCGGGTGTGTGTGTGTGGGGGTGCAGTGTGGGGGGGGTGCAGTGTGGGGGTGTGGGTGCAGTGTGGGGTGGGGTGCAGTACAGGGGTGCAGTGTGTGGGTGGGGGTGCAGTGCGGGTGTGTGTGTGTGGGGGTGCAGTGTGGGGGGGGTGCAGTGTGGGGGTGTGGGTGCAGTGTGGGGTGGGGTGCAGTACAGGGGTGCAGTGTGTGGGTGGGGGTGCAGTGCGGGTGTGTGTGTGGGGGTGCAGTGTGGGGGGGGTGCAGTGTGGGGGTGTGGGTGCAGTGTGGGGTGGGGTGCAGTACAGGGGTGCAGTGTGTGTGTGGGGGTGCAGTGGGGGTGCAGTGCGGGTGTGTGTGTGTGGGGGTGCAGTGTGCATTGTGCTTGCTTCTGATATAAAAAACATTTAATATTCCACAGGAAGGTCCCCATGTTCGGTCTGGAAGTAATTTGGAGGAATGGGAAGGTAGTCGGACATATCCGGAGGGCGGATTTCGCATTTACGCTCAATAAGACGATAGCTTACGGTTACATCCGGGATCCTGATGGTGGTGTGGTGAGCTCAAGTGATTTGGACACACGGGAGTGTTTGCTGGGGACAATATCGAGGGAAATTGCTGAGGGAATCCTGTCAATGTAACTCAGAATCCCTCGGGAAACGTAAAGCTCTGCCCAGAAACTCCGGTTCAGCCTCAGCTGGAGAATTGTGTCCGTTCTGGATGCCACACTTTAGGATAGATGTGAAGGCTTTAGAGAGAGTGCAGAAAAGATCCACAGGAATGGTTTCAGCGATGAGGAACTTCAGTTATGTGGCAATTACAGCAACAGGGACTGCTCTCCTGTAGGTTGGGAGGAGATTTGAGAGATATACAAAATCATGAAGGGTCTGGAAAAAATAGATATGAAAAAACTGTTCCCATTGGCTGAAGGGTCGAGAACCAGAGGATCCCAATTTAAGGCAAACAGCAAAAGAAGTACAGGCAACACACGGAAAAGCTCTTTTCCCAGCAGCGAGTGACCAGGATGTGGAAAGCATCTGGGGACATGCTAGAGGCAGATTCTATCTTCCAAAATCTGAAGGGAAAATGTTTGTAGGCCTTTGGGGCGAAGGTGGGGCCCTGTCACCTGGTGTGTAGCTCTTAAAGAGGGCCAGCACTGACAGAGTGGGCTGGATGGCCTCCTGTGCTGTTATTCTAACATCAGATTGCATGTCTGACACCCAGGACAGGATGAGCAGAAATTTCCTCTGATTGTCCTCAGTCCCGGCAATGGTTCAGTTCCTTAGTTACTGATCCATCCCTCTCCCTGGCAACTCGGGGGAGGCGATGGCCTAGTGGTATTATCGCTAGACTATCAATCCAGAAACTCAGCTAATGTTCTGGGGACCCGGGTTCGAATCCCACCACGGCAGATGGTGTAATTTGAATTGAAAAAAAAAATCTGGAATTAAGAATCTACTGATGACCATGAAATTATTGCCAATTGTCAGAAAAACCCACCTGGTTCACTAATGTCCTTTAGGGAAGGAAATGTGCCGTCCTTACCTTGTCTGGCCTACATGTGACTCCAGAGCCACAGCAATGTGGTTGACTCGCAGCTGCCCTCGGGCAACTAGGGTTGGGCAATAAATGCTGGCCAGCCAGCGACACCCATGTCCTACAAGTGAATAAAAAAAACTATCCAAGTCTGAACCTGACTGTTCACAGTCTTGGTGTGAGGTTTGCCTGTCAGAACGTCACCCACCCAACTCTGTCCCTGCATCAGCTCAGCCTCTGCTGACATCCTCTTCAATGTCGGTTACCTTGGGATGTGGCTAATCTGATGCGTGCTGAGTGGTTGCTATCATGGTGTGTGTGTTTTCAGTCTCTGTGTCTCACTGCAGGTGACAGCTGACTTTGTGAAGAGTGGCGAGTACTCCCTGGAGAGGATGGGCATCGTCTACACAGCAAAGGTGCACCTCAAATCCCCCTTTGATCCAAACAACAAGCGAGTGAAAGGGATTTATTAGCGCGGAGCCGGGAGGGAGACTGCGTGATCCCAGGACTTTGAAAACAGGAAGTATATGACCAGGAATTTGCCACATTGTCTTTGAGTTCCAGTTGTTTAATTGGAAGATCTGTTTCTGGAACGTGGGAGATTTGATGAGATTTCTGAACTGGACTTTCGAACTGGAGGCTTTGCTCCTGATTTGCTCAGGGTGAGGGAGTCATTTCAATGTTTTACGGCATTGTCACCAATTCTACAGTCTATCAAATTATTTTCAATCAGGTATTAACAAATTAAACTTTGTATCAGTGCCAAAAACAGCACTTATGTTTAACACACAACTAAAAACAGCCAATCAAACAGACATATAGAACACACACAGTCCCATCTCGTATTCCAACGTGACAGCAACTGGGGAAAGGAGGGCAATGTTTGCCCCTCGGAGGAGGACCCAGACGCCATGGGCTGTGACTCAACTCTGGGTCGTCAATATTCTCACCAGAATGAGTGGTATTTTCGGTGAGTTCCGAGAATCTGGCTCAGTCTTTGGGTGGGGGGTGAAAAGTGCTGGACAGACTGAACAGCCCCAACATTTTGGGGGCTGCAGAGGGACTGTACCTCTCGGGTCAGACTGAATGACGAGATGGTGGGAGGGATGGGAGAGAAGTATGAAGGGTGGCTGGGAGTGCCTGGGGATTGGAATGAGCTAGGGACGGTCCTCAGTGTAATGAGGGGAGAGAATGACAGGGGAGTGCTTTGCTGCATCTCAGTGACAGGTTGGGAGAGGGTTGTGTGGAGAGGGTCTTGTGAGAATATTGGATTGCCCCCGGTTATGTTTGGGGCGGAGCTGTGACCCCTGCATCACTTAAAGAACCTCACAAATCCTGATCTGGAAGAATTTGCTGTTTAATTGGAAACAAATTAAAACTTTATCTATTCAGGGGCAACACACGCAAAATAATAAAACAGGATTACAAACATGGGTCAAACCCTCATTGGTGAGACACTGCAATGGAAATATTGTCTTCCTCTCCCCACGCCCTTCCAATGACCCTGCACACTCGGTTAATCCATTGAAGACATAACCACCAAAGAGGCATGTATCACTCTCCCGATTAACTGGTGGTGAAATTGACCAGTGTTGCCTTTCCCGGCACCATGTGACTCAATCTCTGGCAGTGATCCGGTGATTCCAGCAACATCGCAGTGACCTGTGGGAGCGGCTGCTTTTCCCAGTTACCCTAAAAGTAGAAAATATCTAATTAACAAGGTTTCATTTTAAATCAATTTAAATGATAATACAGCGGAACGGAACGTGTGGACAGAACAGTCCCTCAGTAGCCTGGTTACTCACTGGGAAACGGACAGCAGAAGACTTGTTGCAGTGAACAGAGATGGGAGCGGAATCGTACAGAGCTTTCAGAACTTGACTACTGAATGGGTTCCAGGTCACAGTACTGAACTGTTCAGTTACTGGCACCTGTGGACAGGTGCAGATTCCATCATCATCAATCCTTCAAAAACAAAATGGTAATAAGTTATCAACTCCAACAAGAGAGAATCGAACCATCTCCCCTTGACATTCAATACTGTCACCATTACTGAATCCGCCACTGTCAACGTCCTGGGGGTTACTATTGACTAGAAACAGAACTGGATCAGCCAAATAAATACAATGGCTACCAGAGCAGGTCAGAGGCTAGGAATCCTGTGGAGAGTAACTCACTTCCTGACTCCCCAAAACCAGTCCACCATCTACAAGGCAGGACTGTGATGGAATACTCTGCACTTGCCTGGATCAGTGCACCTACACCACATGGACTGCAGTGGTTCAAGAAAGCAGAAGGCCTCCACCTTCACAAAGACAATAAGGGATGGATAATATATCTGGTCTCGCCTGTCACAAATCCTGAGGATGAATTTAAAAAGTTCTCCTATCTGTGCAGAGGTTCTGACCTCCTGAGAATCCTTGATTTGAATCATTCTTCACAGCCCTGTTTCCAGCTGCCTGCTTGAAGCTGGAAGATCTGGAATTCCCTTCCCAAACCTCTCGCCTCCTTTAGGATACTCGTTGAATTTTACCTCTCTGAGCAAAATCTTTTAGTAACTGTCCTGATCCCTCCTCGTGTCTCAGTGCTGAAAAACGGCTGATGTAATTTCCGTGAAGCAACTTGGAATGTTTGACTACATTAAAGATATAAATGCAGATGTTTACCTGTTGATGAAGATGAAGTATTTCTGCAGGTAGCTGATATCGACAGCGCTTTTGCACAACTCCAGTTGTGTTTGGGGATAATAGTGCACATAATTCACACACATTTCCTCATTGATTCCAAATCCTCCCTAAACACAGAGAATCCGATTGGCAATCACCTTTCCTCCATTTCAACTGTTTGGTCAATCCCAAACCCTTCACTCACAAACATTTATCCACTGCCTTTAGATTCCACTCAGTGTGTCTCACTCTCCCTTTGTTACACTCTATCTCTATTGCTCTGTCTGTCTATGTCTCACTCTCTCTGTCTCTATTTCTCTCTCTCTCACTCACTGTCTCCCTTTCTCTCTCTGTCTGTCTCACTGCTCTGTTTTTTGCCCTTTGTCCCTCTCTTTGTCTCTACCTCTCTCTCCCTCTCTGTTTCGCTCACTCTCTCACTCAGTTACTGGGCGCAGAATGAGAGACGTTCTGTGTGTTTGCAGTGATGTGAGGGGTTAGCTCTGTGTTGCTCACAGTGATGGGTGGGTGGGTGGGGGGGTAGGTAGAGATTTTCGAAATGTGGATCAGCTCCAGACCATCTGGAACAGATTGCGACCTGAGACAAACCAATGAGAGTTAAGGTGTCTGATGAGGTTGAGGAAAGATTGGCTGGTGGGCAGGGAAGCAGTTCAGAGGTCAGGTTAGGGGTTGCGGGGGGTCAGGGGTTGGGGGGTGGTGAAACAGTGCAACAGTGCAGTGCGCGAAACAAACTGGACTTCGATCTGTGTCCAGTGAGTGATAACTTTTTAATATTTCCCCTTCAAGCCTAAACCCTGTTCCATCTCCAGATTTTCCCAGTTCTGAGGAAAGTTCATTGATGTGAAAGTTGAACTCTATTTCTCTCTCCACTGAAGCTCGCTGACCTGTGGAGTTTCCCCGGTGTCTCTGACTCCAGTATTCAGTGATTAGCCTCTTGTCTGATAACAAAGACATGTTCTATAAGATGGGTCACATGATGCTCAGCAATTTGTCCACCTACCACGGTCACGTGACTCCGGTCCTCCGTGTTGTATGTACATGAGGTTATCAACACATCTCCCTGTTGAGAAAATACAGCATCAAAATAATTCCACAAACATGTGTTTGTGTACAGCACTAGGCTAGTGTTTGTGTACAGCGCTAGGCTGGTGTTTGTGTACAGCACTAGGCTGGCGTTTGTGTACAGCACTAGGCTGGTGTTTGTGTACAGCGCTAGGCTGGCGTTTGTGTACAGCACTAGGCTAGTGTTTGTGTACAGCGCTAGGCTGGCGTTTGTGTACAGCGCTAGGCTAGTGTTTGTGTACAGCATCAGGCTAGTGTTTGTGTACAGTGCTAGGCTGGTTTTGCGTACAGTGCTAGGCTGGTTTTGCGTACAGCGCTAGGCTGGTTTTGCGTACAGCGCTAGGCTGGTTTTGCGTACAGCGCTAGGCTGGTTTTGCGTACAGCGCTAGGCTGGTTTTGCGTACAGCGCTAGGCTGGTTTTGCGTACAGCGCTAGGCTGGCGACACGTGACCCCGGTGTTCTGAGATACTCACGGGCAGCACAGTGATTTCTTTTGGTAAAAGTCGGATTTCCTGTAAAGGCCAAAGCACATTTATGAAACTGATGCAACAATTTGTTCTTCAATAGACAGCTGAAAACAATTTGGATCTAAGGGTGGTCGGTGTATTGTCCTAATGAGGAAGAGTTAAGAACTGTAGAAAAACAGACAGATTAAAATGTGCAAATATTGAAAACACTAACTCAGGTGAATTGGAATGTTGGCCCATGGGAAGTGGAACACCAATGGGGGGAACGCAATGTCCGACTCCTCTGTACTATTCCACTTAATTATTGGGCCCCACACCCCAGGCTGCAGAGAAGCTGGGACAATGTCCCCCAGAATGACACTGGGACTAACAGAGCTCATTATGAGGACCGGTTACACTGATTGCATTCCTTGGAGTTTGAAAGATTAAGGGATGGGATGGACTGATTGAGATATTTGAGATGTTTGGAGGGTTTGATGGGGCAGAGAAGCTATTTGCGCGGTGGTGGGTTCCAGAACAAGGCGGGACAGAACCTCAAAGTCAGGATGTTCAGGGGTGATGTCAGGAAGGGACGGAAATCTGGAAAACGCTCCCCCAAAAAAGCTGCTGAGGCTGGGGGTAAATTCAACATTCCAAAACTGGAATTGGTCAATTTTTATTGAGTAAGATGATCGAGGGATGAATGTGGAACTGAGACAGATGGGTGGAGTTGAGGGGTAAAACCATGATCTAACTGTTACGAAGCATCGAGGGGATGATTGGCCTCCTCCTTTCCCTGTGTACGGTGCGTACTCCAGATAAAGGGGGTGACTGACACGTTGCTAGAACGAGGGGACTCATGGGTTTCCCAAAGAGCTCGTGAACCTCTGGAACTCTCTTCTCCAGAGAGAGCGGGGGTAAGATCAATGAATATTTTTGAGGCAGAGGAAGATAGATTCTTGATCAGACAAGGTAATAAAAGGTTATCGGGATTGGCAGAATGTGGAGCTAACACTACAATCAGATCAGCCATAATCATATTGAATGACAGAGCGGGCTAGAGGGGCGAAAGGGCCACTCCTGCTTCTCATTTGTATGTTTGTAGGTTTGATTTTGTTAGAGTGGGTTCGAGAGCCACAACTAGTCTTGTTCAGACTTGGATTGAGCAACAAGCAAGCGATACCTGAAAGTGAGTACTGTAATGTCCATCAGCATTGACAATGTCCACTTCAGTCCCACCCTGAACCAGAACCGTCTTCACCTTTGTACCAGCGAGGTGAGTGTGAAGCTGTGAGGCAAAGATGTGAATCCCAGACGGAGGCAGGCTCTGGAATGCGAACACCAACAACACACCTTGGATAATTGTACAGTATGGTTAACAATTCACTGATTGATCACCAGTCGGCCTGAGGTCTTTGAGATCCTCCATCTCTGGCCTTACTCACTCTGGTCTGGTCACTATTAGTCCCCCATCACTCTCCTGGTCAGACCCTGCTTCAGTCTCTCTGACCACCCCCCAGTCCTCACTTTCTGTTTCAGTTCACTCTCAAGGTCTCTCGTTGCCTCTCACTCTGACAGTCACTTTTTGCACCAGTCCTGGTGTCGGCCATTCTATGAACAAGCAGAGTGTGTCCACTGACCTGCTGAGTACACTCTCCTGTGCAATATCCGCTGAGTACAAAGCTTGCTTCACCCGGTGGAATAGCCATGACTGGTGTGTACACAAGCCCTAACTCCATGATTCCCGCACTGAACTTCCGTAAGGACGGAGTGTAGAACAAGCGAATCCCGGAATTATCCAACCTTCCTGTCAAAGTAAGTGAAAGGAATTCACCTGAAATCTTGCTGCTTTATTAAGCATCAGCTCACATTGTGGCTGAAGTGGGCTACACGGGGTTAACAAGACTTTACAAATGTCAAACCAATCAGTACAGGAGCTTCACAGGCCATGCACACACATCACCCACTCAATCCACCGATCTAACCTGTGGGAAAATGTTAAACACACTCACTGACACACAGTCATTTTCCATAATCCCAGAACATCCATCGGAACAGCTCTTCCCCGAACCTGGATCGCACTCATTTTGTCCACATTCCAATCTCATTGTCAACCAGATATTAATTAGAATAATATCAGGAACAGTTTCCTGTTTCACTCTGCCTCAGGGATGTTTTCTGATCCTGTATCTCATTTTCTGTTTGTTCATTCTGAATCTGTTTGGGATTTGTGATTATGCTCTGATTCTGAAGTCTGTTAACTGCAACATTGCTGCCAAACAAGATCCCACCAATCTTGTGTTTGTAAAAGTGAGCTTAGTCTGTCCGACAATTCGACTCCCAGAATCACCCCTGTTGCCCTTCTTTGAACTCACCAAAAACATCTATTTGGGTGTTAGGATGTGCTGGTTAAATGTTCAAACTTGCCCTGACCAGCCTCATGCGAGCTGGATACAGTCAAGCAGAGATCAGTAATCACACTCGGGTACAATTCTGCCCAGTGAATTACTGCTTCAGCTTCATCTATGTCCATGGAGTGAAATTGTTCAGCCCTTCACCCAAGAGAATGAGGGCGGTGGTCTGGAATTCAGGGAGAGAGACTGTGAGGTTCTTGAGCAAATTGACACAGGGAAGGACAGGGTATTGGAGGTGTTGGCAGCCTTAAAAGTGGATAAATCTCCAGGTCCGGATGAGTTGTGCCCCAGGCTGCTGTGGGAGGCAAGGGAGGAGATTGCAGGAGCTCTGACCCAAATTTTCAATTCCTCTCTGGCCACAGGGGAGGTGCTGGATGACTGGAGAACAGCTAATGTGGTTCCACTATTTAAGAAGGGTTGTAGAGATAAACTAGGGAACTACAGACCATGTCAGTGGTAGGGAAACTATTGGAGAAAATTCTGAAGGAGAGAATCTATCTCCACTTGGAGAGGCAAAGCTTGATCAGGGATAGTCAGCATGGCTAGGGAGGTCACGCCGAACAAATTTGATTGAATTTTTTGAGGAGGTGACCAGGTGTGTAGATGAGGGGAGTGCAGTCGATGTAGTTTAGGTGGATTTCAGCAAAGCCTTTGACAAGGTCCCACATGGGAGATTTGTCAAGAAGGTAAATTCACATGGGATACAGGGTGATTTGATAAAGTGGATTCAAAATTGGCTCAGTTGTAGGAGACAGAAAGTGATGACAGAGGCTGCTTTAGTGACTGGAAGAACATAAGAAATAGGAGCAGGAGTAGGCCATCTAGCCCCTCGAGCCTGCCCCGCCATTCAATAAGATCGTGGCTGATCTGAAGTAAATCAGTTCCACTTACCCGCCTGCTCCCCATAACCCTTAATTCCCTTATCGATCAGAAATCCATCTATCCGTGATTTAAACATATTCAACGAGGTAGCCTCCACCACTTCAGTGGGCAGAGAATTCCAGAGATTCACCACCCTCTGAGAGAAGAAGTTCCTCCTCAACTCTATCCTAAACTGAACCCCCTTTATTTTGAGGCTGTGCCCTCTAGTTCTGGTTTCCTTTCTAAGTGGAAAGAACCTCTCCACCTCTACCCTATCCAGCCCCTTCATTATCTTATTTGCCTCTATAAGATCACCCCTCAGCCTTCTAAACTCCAACGAGTACAAACCCAATCTGCTCAGTCTCTCCTCATAATCTACACCCCTCATCTCCGGTATCAACCTGGTGAACCTTCTCTGCACTCCCTCCAAGGCCAAATATCCTTTCGCAAGTAAGGGGACCAAATCTGCACACAGTATTCCAGCTGCGGCCTCACCAATGCCTTGGAAGCCAGTGATGTACCACAGGGATCTGTGTTGGGCCCCCTATTATTCGTCATTTATATAAATGACATTGATGACTATGTGGGGGGTGGGATTAGTAAGTTTGCGGATGACACGCAGATTGGCCGGGTGGTTAACAGTGAGGCAGAGTGTCTTGCGCTACAAGAAGATATAGATGGAATGGTCAAATGGCACATAAATGGCAGATGGAATTTAACCCTGAAAAGTGTGAGGTGATACACTTTGGAAGGAGTAATTTGACAAGGGAGTATTCAAAGAACAAAGAAAATACTCCTTGCTTAAGTTTCTTTCTACTTTCCTTGTATTCCACACTTGCTTCGTGTGTTCTCAGCCTCCTAGCTTTGACAAATGCTTTCTTTTTCTCTTTGACTAAGCTCACAATATCTCTCGTTATCCAAGGTTCCCAAAACTTGCCATACTTATCCTTCATCTTTACAGGAATGTGCCGGGTCCTGAATCCCTATCAATTTACACTTGAAAGCCTCCCACATGCCAGATGTTGATTTGCCCTCAAACATCTGCCCCCAATCTACATTCTTCACCACCTGCCTAATATTGTTGTAATTAGCCTTCCCCCAATTCAGCACCTTCACCTGAGGACTACACTTATCTTTATCCATCAGTACCTTAAAACTTACTGAATTATGGTCACTGTTCCCGAACTGCCTCCCTACTGAAACATCAACCACCTGGCCGGGCTCATTCCCCAATACCAGGTCCAGTATGGCCCCTTCCCTAGTATGACTATCTACATAGTGTTTCAGGAAGCCTTCCTGGATGCTCCTTACAAACTCTGCCTGATCCACGCCCCGAGCACTAAGTGAGTCCCAGTCAATATTGGGGAAATTAAAATCTCCCACCACAACAACCCTGTTACTTTTACACCTTGCCAAAATCTCCCGCTGGCAGTTCGGTGGCCTATAGTAAACCCCCAACATTGTGACTACACCCTTCCTGGTCCTGAGCTCTATCCATATTGCCTCGCTGTATGAGCCCTCCGAGGTGTCCTCCCGGAGTACAGCTGTGATATTCTCCTTCACCAATAGTACAACTCCCCCACCCCTTTTACATCCCCCTCTATCCCACCTGAAACATCTATATCCTGGAATGTTAAGCTGCCAATCCTGTCCTTCCCTTAACCAAGTCTCTGTAATGGCAACAACATCATAATTCCTCGTACTAATCCAAGCTCTAAGTTCATCTGCCTTACCTGTTACACTTCTCGCATTGAAACAAATGCACTTCAGTCCACCAGACCCTCTCTGATTAGCAATCCCACCCTGCCTGCTGTTTCTCTGGGTCTCTGGTATAGTACCAGAAGATTGGAGGTTAGCGAATGTTGTCCCATTGTTTAAGAAGGGGAACAGAGACTTCCCCGGGAATTATAGACCGGTGAGTCTCACTTCTGTTGTCGGCAAGATGTTGGAAAAAATTATAAGGGATAGGATTTATAGTTATTTGGAGAGTAATGAATTGATAGGTGATAGTCAGCATGGTTTTGTGGCAGGTAGGTCGTGCCTTACTAACCTTATTGAGTTTTTTGAGAAAGTGACCAAGGAGGTGGATGGGGGCAAGGCAGTGGACGTGGTATATATGGATTTTAGTAAGGCGTTTGATAAGGTTCACCATGGTAGGCTTCTGCAGAAAATGCAGATGTATGGGATTGGGGGTGATCTAGGAAATTGGATCAGGAATTGGCTAGCGGATAGGAAACAGAGGGTGGTGGTTGATAGTAAATATTCATCATGGAGTGCGGTTACAAGTGGTGTACCTCAGGGATCTGTTTTGGGGCCACTGCTGTTTGTAATATTTATTAATGATCTGGATGAGGGTATAGTTGGGTGGATTAGCAAATTTGCTGATGACACCAAAGTCGGTGGTGTGGTAGACAGTGAGGAAGGGTGTCGTAGTTTGCAGGAAGACTTAGACAGGTTGCAAAGTTGGGCCGAGAGGTGGCGGATGGAGTTTAATGCGGAGAAGTGTGAGGTAATTCACTTTGGTAGGAATAACAGATGTGTTGAGTATAGGGCTAACGGGAGGACTTTGAATAGTGTGGAGGAGCAGAGGGATCTAGGTGTATGTGTGCATAGATCCCTGAAAGTTGGGAATCAAGTAGATAAGGTTGTTAAGAAGGCATATGGTGTCTTGGCGTTTATTGGTAGGGGGATTGAATTTAGGAGTCGTAGCGTTATGTTGCAACTGTACACAACTCTGGTGCGGCCGCACTTGGAGTACTGTGTGCAGTTCTGGTCCCCACATTACAGGAAGGATGTGGAGGCTTTGGAGAGGGTGCAGAGGAGGTTTACCAGGATGTTGCCTGGTATGGAGGGGAGATCCTATGAGGAGAGGCTGAGGGATTTGGGATTGTTTTCGCTGGAAAGGCGGCGGCTAAGAGGGGATCTTATTGAAACATATAAGATGATTAGAGGTTTAGATAGGGTGGATAGTGATAGCCTTTTTCCTCTGATGGAGAAATCCAGCACGAGGGGGCATGGCTTTAAATTGAGGGGGGGTAGTTATAGAACCGATGTCAGGGGTAGGTTCTTTACCCAGAGGGTGGTGAGGGATTGGAATGCCCTGCCAGCATCAGTAGTAAATGCGCCTAGTTTGGGGGCGTTTAAGAGATCCGTAGATAGGTTCATGGACGAAAAGAAATTGGTTTAGGTTGGAGGGTCACAGTTTTTTTTTTAACTGGTCGGTGCAACATCGTGGGCCGAAGGGCCTGTTCTGCGCTGTAATGTTCTATGTTCTATGTTCTATGTTCTACTCTCTGGTTCCTCTTCAGCTAATTCACCTTTGCTTTGGTTCCCACCCCCCTGCCAAACTAGTTTAAATCCTCCCGTGTGACACCAGCAAACCTCCCGACCAGAATATTTGTGCCCTTCCAGTTTAGATGCAACCCGTCCTTTTTGTACAGGTCCCATCTGCCCTGGAAGAGACCCCAATGGTCCAGATATCTGAAACCCTCCCTTCTACACCAGCTGTTTAGCCACGTGTTGAGCTGCACTATCTTCCTATTCCTAGCCTCACTAGCACGTGGCACAGGGAGTAATCCTGAGATTACAACCCTAGAGGTCCTGCTTTTTAACTTCCTACCTAACTCCCTAAACTGCTGCTGCAGGACCTCATCACTCTTCCTGCCTATGTCGTTAGTACCAATATGTACCACGACCTCTGGCTGTTCACTCTCTCCCTTCAGAATGCTTTCTGTCCGTTCAGAGACATCCTGGACCCTGGCACCAGGGAGGCAACATACCATCCTAGAGTCTCTTTCACATCCACAGAAGCACCTATCTGCACCCCTAACTATAGAATTCCCTATAACTATTGCTCTAGTTCTCTTTGTCCCTCCCTGCTGAACAACAGAGCCAGCCATGGTGCCACTGCTTTGGCTGCTGCTGCTGGTATCCCCTGATGAACGGTAGGACACTAGGAAGTTCTGTGGAACAGAGGAACCTCGGCGTGTGTCCATAAATTTTGGAAGACAGAAGGGCATGTTATCAGGAAGGTGAAAAAGACATATGGGACACTTGCCTTTCTCAATCAAGGCATAGATTACAAAAGCAACGAAGTCATGTTGGAGTTGTATGGAACTTTGGTGAGACCACAACTAGAGTACTGTGCGCAGTTCTGGTCGCCACATTATAGGAAGGATGTGATTGCACTGGAGGGGGTGCAGAGGAGATTCACCAGGATGCTGCCTGGGACGGAGCATTTAAGTTATGAAGAGAGGTTGGATAGGCTTGAGTTGTTTTCGTTGGAGCAGAGAAGACTGAGGGGTGACCTGATCAAGATGTACAAGATTATGAGGGACATGGACAGAGTGGACAAGGAGCAGTTGTTCCCCTTAGTTGGGGGGGTCAGTCACGAGGGGACATAGGTTCAAGGTGAGGGGCAGGAGGTTTGGGGGGATGTGAGGAAAAGCATTTTTCCCCAGAGGGTGGTGAGGGTGTGGAATGCGCTGCCTGGGAGGGTGGTGGAGGCGGGAAGCCTCACATCCTTTAAAAAGTATCTGGATGAGCACTTGGCTCATCATCACATTCAGGGCTATGGGCCAAGGACTGGCAGGTGGGATTAGGTGGGAGGTCAGGTGTTTCTCGCTTGTTGGTGCAGACTCGATGGGCCGAAGGGCCTTTTCTGCCCTGCATGTCTTCAGATCTATTTTAATGATTTACGAGTTACAGAATTTATTCATTTTAAATGATAAAGCACCTCTGATATTTTCCAGTTTCTTACTCATTCTCTCTCTCACTCACACACACAGATACACACACACACACACACACAGGCAGAAAAACAGACGCACGCATGCACTCACACAGAAAAAACACACACAAACACTCGCACAGAAACACACACACAGAAAAGACATACGCAGACACAGACACACTCACAAACACAGACGCAAATACACAGAAAACACACACACATTCACAAACACATACACAGCAAAACACACACACTAAGAGGTGTATGCACACTGAGATAGTATGTTGAAATTAGACCCACCGGACACTTTCAAAGGGTTGTGGTAATGAACTTCCAGACGCAAATACTTTGAGGAATTGGCTCCACCAATCATGAGTCCGACATCCTTTGGGTAATAAAATGGCTACAAGGGCAGAAAGGATTGGATTTGACAGAACACATTAATAGCGGATCCATAATACCAAGCAAATAACACATTGAAACACAGCCAGCCTGTCTGTACTTGGACTGAGATCGCTTCAACCTCACTGAGAGGTGTCTGTCTCACACTTCCCAAACACTAGTCAATCACTGCAGGTAACGGAGATTCCCCCAGTACAGGACAGCTGATTCAAACGATGAGCTAGGAAGGAGCTGGAATGATGAAACTGATCATCATCAAAGTGGTAGCAGAGTCCTGACAGAGAGAGTGAATAGGGAGGGAAACACTTTAAATTAATCAGACCGGGGAGTGATTGACAAGAAATGAAACAAAGTTAAATATAAACAAAAAAGTGGCGAGCGTGAGGCTGATTAAACTGAGAGAGGACCCGAGTGGCCAGGGAATAACTCACGGTCCCGACCAAGTGAGTAAAAACATGGTTGGAAATAAAGAGGAACTGCTTTTAAAATTCATTCAAACTGCCTGAACAGAAGTGTACACGGTGTCTATAATAAAACAGAGGATCTGAAAACAATACTTTGCAAGGATCCAGATATATCAGGATTATTAAGACACGGCTACAGAAAAATCAGCACTGGGAATAAGATATAGCATCACATATCTTGAGAAAAGAGAGTAAGAGAAAGACAGGTGGGGCAGCTGTATTTATTCAGGATTGCGGGAAAGAGAAAAAGGACTTCAACTAGTCTGAAATTAGTTAGCAAGAGGTGGGTAAGGGGAATAAGTGACTGGTTTCCTACAATGTGTTCAGAATTCCAGTAACCTCAATCTGTATGAAGTCCAGGAAGGGAGGAATCATTACTGGATCTAATAATGGGGAATGAATCAGAGCTGATAAGATAAGTGAACATAGGGGACCATCTGGGCAATAGTGACCATAATACAATACAATTTAGGATAATAATTGAGAAGGAGATACACATGACAAAGATCAGGGTAATAGATTGGAGATACAATGATCTTGAGGATATGAGAATAGAACATGAGAAAGTAAAATGAACAATAATACTGACAAACAATGATGTAGAACAGCCACGGGAAACTTAAAAATGAGGGAGCAGCTGTTCAGTTACAAGGGGACACAGGTTAAAAGTGAGGGGTGGGAAGTTTAGAGGGGATTTGAGGAAAACCTTTTTACCCAGAGGGTGGTGACGGTCTGGAATGCGCTGCCTGGGAGGGTGGTGGAGGCGGGATGCCTCACATCCTTTAAAAAGTACCTGGATGAGCACTTGGCGCATCATAACATTCAGGGCTCTGGGCCAAGGACTGGCAGATGGGATTAGGTGGGCAGGTCAGGGCCTTTCATGCATCGGTGCAGACTCGATGGGCTGAAGGGCCTCTTCTGCACTGTGGTATTCTGTGATTCTGCGAGTGCAGAACAGAGCAAGGAAAACATATTCCACTGAAAGGAAAGAACAAATGAAACACTAATGGGACTCCATGGAGGAATAAAGACACAGGGTAAAAACTGATAAAAGAGACAGACACTAATTTCATGGAGAACCGGAGTGAGCAGCGAGGGAGAATGTGAAGATATTAGAAGAATAAGGAAATTAAAGAGGAATTATGAAATAAAATTATCAGAAAACATAAAACATAACACTGAAATAACAGGTCAATCAGGCGGCACGGTAGCACAATGGTTAGCACCGCTGCTTCACAGCTCCAGGGACCTGGGTTCGATTCCCGGCTCGGGTCACTGTCTGTGTGGAGTTTGCACATTCTCCTCGTGTCTGCGTGGGTTTCCTCCGGGTGCTCCGGTTTCCTCCCACAGTCCAAAGATGTGCGGGTTAGGTTGATTGGCCATGCTAAAATTGCCCTTAGTGTCCTGGGATGCGTAGGTTAGAGGGATTAGTGGGTAAAATATGTAGGGATTTGGGGGTAGGGTCTGGGTGGGATTGTGGTCGGTGCAGACTCGATGGGCCGAATGGCCTCTTTCTGTGCTGCAGGGTTTCTAAGATTCTAAGATTCAAAATAGTGCACTGGAGGAGGAGGCTCCACAGATACTCCCATCCTCAATAATGGAGGAACCCAGCACATCAGTGCAAAAGATAAGACTGAAGAATTCGCAGCAATCTTCAGCCAGAAGTGCCGAGTGGATGATCCATCTCAGCCTCCTCCAGTGGTCCCCAGCGTCTCAGATGTCGGTTTTCAGCCAATTCAATTCACTGCACGTGATAGCAAGAAACAATTGGAGGCACTGGCTACTGCAAAGGCAATAGACCCAGATAACATTCCGGCAATAATACTGAAAACTTGTGCTTCAGAACTTGCCGCTCCCTGAGCTAAGCTCTTCCAGTGCAGTTACATAGAACATAGAACAGTACAGCACAGAACAGGCCCTTCGGCCCACGATGTTGTGCCGAGCTTTGTCTGAAACCCAGATCAAGCTATTTCCTCCCTATCATCCCGAAGTACTCCATGTGCCTATCCAATAGCTTCTTAAATGTTCCTAAAGTTTCTGACTCCACTATCCCTGCAGGCAGTCCATTCCACACCCCAACCACTCTCTGAGTAAAAAACCTACCTCGGACATCCTTCCTATATCTCCCACCATGAACCCTATAGTTATGCCCCCTAGTTACCGCTCCATTCACCCGAGGAAATAGTCTTTGAATGTTCACTCTATCTATCCCCCTCATCATCATCTTATAAACCTCGATCAAGTCTCCTCTCAACCTCCTCCGCTCCAAAGAGAAAAGCCCAAGTTCCCTCAACCTTTCCTCATAAGACCTACCCTCCAAACCAGGCAGCATCCTGGTAAATCTCCTTTGCACTCTTTCCAGTGTCTCCACATCCTTCTTGTAGTGAGGTGACCAGAACTGCACACAATATTCCAAATGTGGTCTCACCAAGGTCCTGTACAGTTGCAGCATAACCCCACGGCTCTTAAACTCAAACCCCCTGTTAATGAACGCCAACACACTATAGGTCTTCTTCACGGCTCTATCCACTTGAGTGGCAACCTTCAGAGATCTGTGGATATGAACCCTAAGATCTCTCTGTTCCTCCACATTCTTCAGAACCCTACCTTTGACCCTGTAATCCACATTTAAATTTGTCCTACCAAAATAAATCACCTCGCATTTGTCAGGGTTAAACTCCATTTGCCATTTTTCAGCCCAGCTCTGCATCCTATCTATATCTCTTTGCAGCCTACAACAGCCCTCCACCTCATCCACTACTCCACCAATCTTGGTGTCATCAGCAAATTTACTGATCCACCCTTCAGCCCCCTCCTCCAAGTCATTTATAAAAATTACAAATAGCAGAGGACCAAGCACTGATCCCTGTGGCACTCCGCTGGTAACCGGTTTCCAGTCCAAAAATTTTCCATCCACCACCACCCTCTGTCTTCTGTTAGATAGCCAGTTACCTATCCAATCAGCCAAACTTCCCTCTATCCCACACATCCTTACATTCTTCATAAGCCGACCGTGGGGGACTTTATCAAACGCCTTACTAAAATCCATGTATATGGCATCAACTGCCCTACCTTCATCTACACACTTAGTTACCTCCTCAAAAAATTCTATCAAATTTGTGAGGCAAGACTTGCCCTTCACAAATCCGTGCTGACTAACCCGGATTAAGCTGCATCTTTCTAAATGGTCGTAAATCCTATCCCTAAGGACCTTTTCCATCAACTTACCGACCACCGAAGTAAGACTAACCGGCCTATAATTACCAGGGTCATTTCTATTCCCTTTCTTAAACAGAGGAACCACATTTGCCACTCTCCAGTCCTCTGGCACCATCCCCGTGGACAGTGGGGACGCAAAGATCAATGCCAAAGGCTCTGCTATCTCATCCCTCGCCTCCCAAAGAATCCTAGGATATATTTCATCAGGCCCAGGGGACTTATCAACTTTCAGTTTATTCAAAATTGCTAGTACATCCTCCCTCCGAACATCTACTTCCTCCAGCCTATCAGCCTGTGACACCATCTCTTCCTCAAAAACATGGCCCCTCTCCTTGGTGAACACCGAAGAAAAGTATTCATTCATCACCTCTCCTATCTCTTCTGACTCCATGCACAAATTCCCACTGCCGTCCTTGACCGGCCCCAGCCTCACCCTGGTCATTCTTTTATTCCTCACATAAGAGTAAAAAGCCTTGGGGTTTTCCTTGATCCGACCCGCCAAGGACTTCTCATGCCCCCTCCTAGCTCTCCTAAGCCCCTTTTTCAGCTCATTTCTTGCTAACTTGTAACCCTCCATCGAGCCAACTGAACCTTGTTTTCTCAACCTAACATACGCTTCCTTCTTCCTCTTGGCAAGACATTCCACCTCTTTTGTGAACCATGGTTCCCTCACTCGGCCATTTCCTCTCTGCCTGGCAGGGACATACCTATCAAGGACACGCAGTATTTGTTCCTTGAAAAAGTTCCACTTATCATTAGTGCCTTTGCCTGACAATTTTTGTTCCCATCCTATGCTTCCTAATTCCCGCCTGATTGCATCATAATTACCTCTTCCCCAATTGTAAACCTTGCCCTGCCGTACGGCCCTCTCCCTCTCCATTGCAATAACAAAAGACACCGAATTGTGGTCACTATCTTTAAAGTGCTCTCCCACAACCAAATCCAACACTTGGCCCGGCTCATTTCCCATTACCAAATCCAATGTGGCCCCACCTCTTGTCGGCTTATCCACATATTGTGTCAGGAACCCCTCCTGCACACACTGCACAAAAACTGCCCCATCCGAACTATTCGACCTATAAAGGTTCCAATCAATATTTGGAAGGTTAAAGTCCCCCATGACAACTACCCTGTGACCTCCACACCTATCCATAATCTGCTTAGCAATTTCTTGCTCCACATCTCTATTACTATTTGGGGGCCTATAGTAAACTCCTAACAATGTGACCGCTCCTTTCCCATTCCTAACCTCAGCCCATATTACCTCTGTAGGCAGATCCCCTTCGAAATGCCTTTCTGCATTTCGTTACACTCTCCTTGATTAACAGTGCCACTCCTCCACCTCTTTTACCAGCTACCCTACACTTACTGAAACATCTATACCCCGGAACTTCCAACAACCATTCCTGTCCTTGTTCTACCCACGTCTCTGTAATGGCCACAACATCGTAGTCCCAAGTGCCAATCCACGCCCCAAGTTCACCTACCTTATTTCGGATGCTCCTTGCATTGAAGTAGACACACTTCAACCCACCTTCTTGTCTGCTGGTACCCACCTTTGACCATGATACCCTTCCCAGTACCTCACTACACTCACTGACCTCTGGACTACAACTCCTTTTCCCATCCCCCTGACAAATTAGTTTAAATCCCCCTGAAGAGCCGTAGCAAATTTCCCTCCCAGGATATTGGTGCCCTTCTGGTTCAGGTGCACCCCGTCCTGTTGGTACAGGTCCCACCTTCCCCAGAAAGTGTTCCAATTATCCACATAGCTGAAACCCTCCCTCCTGCACCATCCCTGCATCCATGTGTTTAACTGCACTCTCTCCCTGTTCCTCAACTCGCTATCCCGTGGCACCGGCAACATACCAGAGATGACAACATGGTTTGACCTGGCTCTCAGCTTCCCAAGCTCCCTGAATTCCTGTTTTAAATCCCCGTCCCCTCTCTTACCTATGTCTTTGGTGCCGACGTGCACCACGACTTGTGACTGTTCCCCCTCCCCCTTTAGAATCCTGAAGACACGGTCGGAGATGTCACGGACCCTGGCATCCAGGAGGCAACATACCATCCGTGAGTCTCTCTTGTTGCCACAGAACCTCCTATCTATCCCTTTAACAAATGAGTCCCCAATAACTATAGCTCTACCGTTCTCCCCTTTTCCCTTCTGAGCCACAGGGACGGACTCAGCGCTGGCGATCTGGTCACTGCGGCTCACCACTGGTAGGTCGCCCCCCTCACCTGTATCCAAAGTGGAATACTTGTTGCTAAGGGGAACGACCACAGGGGATCCCCGCACCGACTGCTTCCTCCCAGCCCCTCTCACTGTCACCCATCTATTTTCATTCCCTGGAGTAACTATATCCCTGAAGCTTGTGTCTGTGGCCCTCTCTGCCTCCCTGATGACCCTCAGCTCATCCAACTCCAGCTCCAGCTCCCTAACGCGGTCTTGGAGGAGCTGCAGATGGGTGCACCTCCCACAGGTGTAATCAGCAGGGACACTGACGGTGTCCCTCACCTCAAACATTCTGCAGGAGGAACATTGCACTGCCTTCACTTCCATCCCCTCCATATAACTTACTGCTACAAAGAAAAAGAATTGCTCCAATGGAACACTGAACCCTTTTTCCCCTTCCTCAGAGTGCACTGGGAAAGAACAAGGATTCAAAATTGAAGGGTAACAGAATGAATTTAAACCTGTCCTGTGTCGCCCGTTTCCGCCTAAGCCCTGCGAGCCAAAACCCGCAGCACTGACATCTACCCAACAATGTGGAAAATTACCCAGGTATGTCCTTTACACAACAAACTGGACAAATCCAACCCAGCCAATTACCACCAATTACTCGATCATCAGTAAAGTGATGGAAGGGGTCATTAACAGTGCAAGTGAGCAGTTTTTTGAAGGAGTAACCAAGAAGGTCGATGAGGGCAGTGCAGTTGATGTTGTCTACATGGACTTTAGCAAGGCCTTTGGCAAGGTACCACATGGTAGGTTGTTGCATAAGGTTAAATCTCACGGGATACAGGGTGAGATATCTAAATGGATACAAAATTGGCTTCTTGACAGAAGCCAGAGGGTGGTTGTAGAGGGTTGTTTTTCAAACTGGAGGCCTGTGACCAGCGGTGTGCCTCAGGGATCAGTGCTGGGCCCACTGTTATTTGTCATTTATATTAATGATTTGGATGAGAATATAGGAGACATGGTTAATAAGTTTGCAGATGACACCAACCACCCTCTGGCTTCTGTCAAGAAGCCAATTTTGTATCCATTTAGATATCTCACCCTGTATCCCGTGAGATTTAACCTTATGCAACAACCTACCATGTGGTACCTTGCCAAAGGCCTTGCTAAAGTCCATGTAGACAACATCAACTGCACTGCCCTCATCGACCTTCTTGGTTACTTCTTGGCATAGTGGACAGTGAAGAAAGTTATCTCGGATTGCAACGGGATCTTGATTAATTGGGCCAGTGGGCTGACGAATGGCAGATGGAGTTTAATTGAGATAAATGTGAGGTGATGCATTTTGGTAGATTGAACCAGGGCAGGACTTACTCAGTTAATAATAGGGCACTGGGGAGAGTTATAGAACAAAGAGATCTAGGGGTACAGGTTCATAGCTCCTTGAAAGTGGAGTCACAGGTGGACAGATTGGTGAAGAAGGCATTCGGCATGCTTGGTTTCATTGGCCAGAACATTGAATATAGGAGTTGGGACGTCTTGTTGAAGTTGTACAAGACATTGGTAAGGCCACACTTGGAATACTGTGTACAGTTCTGGTCACCCTATTATAGAAAGGATATTATTAAACTAGAAAGAGTGCATAAAAGATTTACTAGGATGCTACCAGGACTTGATGGCTTGAGTTATAAGGAGAGGCTGGATAGACTGGGACCTTTTTCTTTGGAGCGTAGAGGGCTGAGGGGTGATCTTATAGAGGTCTATAAAATAATGAGGGGCATAGATCAGCTAGATAGTCAAAGGTAGGGGAATCTAAAAATAGAGGCCATAGGTTTAAGGTGAGAGGGGAGAGATACAAAAGGTCCAAAGGGGCAATTTTTTCACACAGAGGGTAGTGAGTGTCTGGAACAAGCTGCCAGAGGTAGTAGTAGAGGCGGGTACAATTTTGTCTTTTAAAAAGCGTTTAGACAGTTACATGGGTACGATGGGTATAGATGGATATGGGCCAAATGCGGGCAATTGGAACTCGCTTTGGGGTTTAAAAAAAAGGACAGCATGGACAAGTTGGGCCGAAGGGCCTGTTTCGATGCTGTAAACCTCTCTGACTCTGTGACACCTGCTCAGCAATAACCTGCTCAGTGACGCCCAGTTTGGGTTTCGCCAGGGTCACTCAGCTCCTGACCTCATTACAGCCTTGGTTCAAACACAGACAAAAGAACTGAATTCCAGAGATGAGAGTGACAGCCCCTGATTCAAGGCCACATTTGTCCGAGTGTGGCATCATTTTGTACACACTCCAGGAATTCCTCCTGCAGAGAATTGGTTTCCCCAGTCTGTGTGTAAATTGTAATTGCTCGTTATTACCGTGTTACCCTGGAACATGTATGTCTAATTTCCTGGTTTACACTGTGCCCAACATTATCACTGCAGCTTGGTGGCTCATAAACAATGCCCACCAATGCTTGTGGGGGTTACCATTGACCAGAAACAGAACTGGACTCGCCATATAAATACTGTGGCTACAAGAGCAGGTCAGAGGCTGGGAATCTTGCAGCAAGTAACTCACCTACTGATTCCCCAAAGCCTGTCCACCATCTACAAGGCACAAGTCAGGAGTGTGATGGAATACTCTCCACTTGCCTGGATGGGTGCGGCTCCAACAACACTCAAGAAGCTCGACACCATCCAGGACAAAGCAGCCCCGCTTGATTGCTATCCATTCCACAAATATTCACTCCCTCCACCACCGAAAAACAGTGAGGCACTACAAGATGCACTGCAGGAACTCATCAAGGATCCTCAGGCAGCACCTTCCAAACCCATGACCACTATCATCTAGAAGGGCAAAGGCAGCAGATACTTGGGAACACCACCACCTGGAGATTCCCTCCAAGTCACTCACTATCCTGACTTGGAAATATATCACCATTGGGATGGGCAATAAAAGCTAGCTTGGTCAGTGAGACCCACATCCTGTGGGAACAAATTAAAAAGCAGAACCAACAAGGTGGTAATCTCTGGATTACTACCTGAGCCATGCACAAATTGGCGCAGGGTTAATAGGATTAAGGAGACGAATGCGTGGCTCAAGGATTGGTGTGGGAGGAATGGGTTCAAATTCATGGGGCATTGGCACCAGTATTTGGGCAGATGGGACCTGTATAGATGGGATGGTCTCCGTTTGAACCGTGCTGGGACCAGAGTCCTAGCGAATCGTATCACTAGGGCTGCAGATAGGGCTTTAAACTAATTTATGGGGGGGGAGGGTGCAGAGGTAAGAGGAATTACAAAATCAATGGTAGAGGAGAGGGAGCGAGTGCAAGTGAATGAGGGCATTCAAGTAGTTAAAGGAGTAGAGGGCGAGGGAGAGGTTGATAGTGTTTCATCAAATCGGGTCCAGATAAAAGCTGGAATAAAGACACTTGGCCTGAATGCACGAAGCATTCGGAACAAAGTTAATGAGTTGATGGAGCAAATCAGCACAAATGGGTATGATCTCGTGGCCATTACAGAAACGTGGCTGCACGGAGACCAGGACTGGGAGATGAATATCCAGGGGTATCAGGCATTTAGGAAGAATAGACAGGAAGGAAAAGGTGGTGGGGTGGCTCTGTTAATAAAAGATATCAGGGTAGTAGTGAGGGATGACATAGGCTCTAAGGAACAAAACGTGGAATCGTTATGGGTAGAGATAAGGAATAGTAGGGGGAGAAAGACACTAGTAGGTGTGGTCTATAGGCCCCCAAATAATAATGTTGAGGTGGGGAGGGCTATAAACAAGCAAATAATGGATGCGTGCAAAAACGGAACGGCAATAATCATGGGGGACTTCAACCTGCATATTGATTGGCTGACTCAAGTTGGAAGGGGTGGGATGGAGGAAGAGTTCTTAGAATGCTGTCGGGATAGTTACCTTGAACAGTATGTTACAGAACCGACGAGGGAACGAGTTATCTTCGATCTGGTAATGTGTAACGAGGTAGGTAGAATTAAGGATGTTCTTGTGAAGGACCCTCTTGGGTCAAGTGATCACAATATGGTCGAATTTCTGATACAAATGGAAGAAGAGAAAGTACCCTGGGATGCATTCCATCCAGGCCCAGTGTCCTCTGTTTGAACAGAGGGAAGTACGATAGGATGAGGGCTGAATTGGCTAAGGTGGACTGGGAGAGCAGACTGGTAGGTAGGACAGCTGAGGAACAGTGGAGGATTTTTAAGGAGATCCTTTTCAGTACTCAGCAACAATATATTCCGGTGATAAAGAAGGACTGTAAGAAAAGGGACAACCAGCCGTGGATAACGAAGGAAATTAAGGAGAGTATTAAATTAAAGACCGATGCGTACAGAGTGGCCAAGAATAGTGGAGAATCGGAAGATTGGGAAAACTTTAAGAAAAACAAAGAACGACTAAGAAAGCGATAAAGAAAGGAAAGATAGGTTATGAAGCTAGGCTAGCTCTAAATATAAAAAATGATAGTAAAAGCTTTTACAAATATATAAAAAGGAATAGAGTGGCAAGAGTGAATGTTGGACCCTTGGAGGACGAGAGGGGGGATTTAATAGTGGGAAATGAGGAAATGGCTGGGACTTTAAATACGTTTTTTGTGTCGATCTTCATGGTGGAAGACACATATAGTTTACCGAATATTAACGATAGAGGGTTGGTAGGAGGAGAGGTACTCAATACAATTAATGTTACCAGGGAGGCAGTGCTGGGTAGACTAACGGGACTGAAGGTGGACAAGTCCCCGGGCCCGGATGGAATGCATCCCAGGGTACTGAAAGAAATGTCAGAGGTAATAGCAGATGCGTTAGTGGTTATTTATCAAAATTCGTTGGATTCTGGGGTAGTGCCGGCTGATTGGAAAATGGCTAATGTTACGCCGCTGTTTAAAAAAGGAAATCGACAAAAGGCGGGTAACTATAGGCCGGTTAGCTTAACGTCTGTAGTTGGGAAAATGCTGGAATCCATCATTAAAGAAGAAATAGCAGGCCATCTGGATAAGAATGGTTCGATTAAGCAGACGCAGCATGGATTCATGAGGGGAAAGTCGTGCTTGATGAACTTGGTGGATTTTTATGAAGATGTGACTAGTGCGGTTGACGGAGGGGAACCGGTGGATGCGGTGTTTTTAGATTTCCAAAAGGCGTTTGATAAGGTGCCTCACAAAAGGTTGCTGAAGAAGATTGGGTCACACGGAGTTGGGGGTAGGGTGTTAGCATGGATTGGGGATTGGCTATCCGACAGGAAGCAGAGAGTCGGAATAAATGGGTGCTTTTCTGGTGGGCGGATGGTAACTAGTGGCGTGCCGCAGGGATCGGTACTGGGGCCTCAACTATTTACCATTTATATGTCGGTGGATAGGATATTAGGATGTAGATAGGCTGGAAAATTGGGCGGGGATCCTGGATTCAGGATTCAATCCTGGACCGGGAAGTGGCGCGGGCTTGGAGGGCCGAAGGGCCTGTTCCTGTGCTGTATTGTTCTTTGTTCTTTGTTCTTTATATAGACGATCTGGAGGAGGGGACTGAGTGTAGGGTAGCAAAGTTTGCAGACGACACAAAGATGAGTGGAAAAGTGAATCGTGTGGAGGGCGTAGAAGGTCTGCAGAGAGATTTGGACAGGCTGAGTGAGTGGGCGAGGATCTGGCAGATGGAGTATAACGTTAACAGATGCGAGGTTATTCACTTTGGAGGAAATAATAGCAAATTGGATTATTATCTAAATGGAAAAAATTACAACATGCTGCTGTGCAAAGGGACCTAGGGGTCCTTGTGCATGAGATGCAAAAACCCAGTCTGCAGGTGCAACAAGTGATCAAGAAGGCAAATGGGATGTTGGCCTATATCGCAAGGGGGATAGAATATAAAAGCAGAGATGTCTTGCTGCATCTGTACAGGGCATTGGTGAGGCCGCAGCTGGAATACTGTGTGCAGTATTGGTCCCCTTATTTGCGGAAGGATATATTGGCCTTGGTGGGAATGCAGAGAAGGTTCACCAGGTTGATACCAGAGATGAAGGGTGTTGATTATGAGGAGAGACTGAGCAGATTGGGTTTGTACTCATTGGGATTTAGAAGGCTGAGGGGGGGATCTTATAGAGACCTATAAGATAATGAAAGGGCTGGATAGGGTAGAGGTGGAGAGATTCTTTCCACTTAGAAAGGAAGCTAGAACTAGAGGGCACAGCCTCAAAATAAAGGGGGGTCAGTTGAGGACAGAGTTGAGGAGGAACTTCTTCTCTCAGAGGGTGGTGAATCTCTGGAATTCTCTGCCCACTGAAGTGGTGGAGGCTACCTCGTTGAGTACGTTTAAATCACAGATAGATGGGTTCCTGATTGGTAAGGGAATTAGGGGTTATAGGGATCAGGTGGGTAAGTGGAACTAATCCACTTCAGATCAGCCATGATCTTATTGAATGGCGGGGCAGGCTCGAGGGGCTAGATGGCCTACTCCTGCTCCTATTTCTTATGTTCTTATGAAGGGATTAAAAAATGGTACGTAAAAATTGGAAAGCTGAGATTGAAACAGGGCGACAAGGGGACATTCAGGATGAATTGAAGAATGAGCGTGAAATGGCGGAAAGATTAAATATTTACTCCGTTTCAGTATTTACCAGATGGTTCGAATGGACACGACATTGGAAACTGAGATTAGAAATTATATAACTGCATTTAGAATAAATAGAGAAATATTAAATTAACTAATTAAATTCAAAGAGGGTAAAATCCCTGACCTGGATTAATTACATCCTGACATTTTAAAATAATCTGGAGAAGAAATAGCAGGAGCACGAATCTGGATATTTAGTAATTCAGTCGGAACAGGTATTACACCAGGAGGCTGGTGGATAGTTCATGGAATTCTTATATTTAAGAAGTGGGGTAGATGATGTCGAGGGAACTACAGACCAATCCGCTTAACATCGGTGGTAGGAAAATAATGAAGTCCTTAATGCAGGAAAGAACAGAAAACTGTCTGGAAACGAGAAATAGAATAATGAATAATCAGAATGGATTTCAAAAGGGAAAGTTTTGCTTGACCAATACACTGAATTCTTTGTCAAGGTAACAGAATAGAGAAGGGTAACGCAGTAGATGTAATGTACATTTCCAAATAGCCTTTGATAAAGTGGCACAAAATAAGCTAACAAACATGGTCAGCTTGCAGAGTTGGATTGGCAATAGGTGGGATGTGGGATCCCACAAGGGTTAGTGTTGGGACCAGGGTCATTCACAATTTCCATTTAATGATTTAAATTTTAGAATCAAAATTATAATTTGAAAATGACCTCAAATGGGGAGAGAAAGCATTGACAATACTGAGAATCGTCAACACTGTGAATTGTCAACACTGAGAATCGTCAACACTGAGAATCGTCAACAGCGAGAATCGTCAACAGCGAGAATTCTCAACACAGAGAATCCTCAACACCGAGAATCCTCAACACTGAGAATCGTCAACACTGAAAATCGTCAGCACTGAGATCGTCAACACCGAGAATCGTCAACACCGAGAATCGTCAACACCGAGAATTGTCAACACCGAGATTCGACAACACTGAGAATCGTCAACACCCAGAATCGTCAACACAGATTCGTCAACACCCAGAATCGTCAACACCCAGAATCGTCAACACTGAGATTTGTCAACACTGAAAATCGTCATCACCGAGAATCGTCAACACCGAGAATCGTCAACACTGAGAATCGTCAACACTGAGAATCGTCAACACCCAGAATCGTCAACGCCCAGAATCGTCAACACCCAGAATCGTCAACACCCAGAATCGTCAACACCGAGAATCGTCAACTGAGAATCGTCAACACCGAGAATCGTCAACACCCAGAATCGTCAACACCCAGAATCGTCAACACCCAAAATCGTCAACACCCAGAATCGTCAACACTGAGAATCGTCAACACCCAGAATTGTCAACGCCCAGAATCGTCAACACCCAGAATCGTCAACACCGAGAATCGTCAACACCCAGAATCGTCAACACCCAGAATCATCAACACCCAGAATCGTCAACACCCAGAATTGTCAACGCCCAGAATCGTCAACACCCAGAATCGTCAACACCGAGAATCGTCAACACCCAGAATCGTCAACACCCAGAATCATCAACACCCAGAATCGTCAACACCCAGAATCGTCAACACCCAGAATCGTCAACACCCAGAATCGTCAACACTGAGAATCGTCAACACTGAGAATCATCAACACTGAGGAGATATGCGTTACAGGAGACATTAACAAAATGTGTGTAATGGATTTATAATCAGTAAATTAATCTCAACATCAATAACTGAGGTATTATATTCGATTGGAACAATAACAAAGTCACAAATTTAAACTGCTTAGAGGAGCAAATAGTAAAAATAGACAAATCCTTAAACGCCATCAGCTCTGAGACCCCCACTCACCCCCCCTCCCCTGCACTGTGAGACCCTCACTCACTCCCCTCCCCCGCATTGAGACCCTCACTCACCACCATCCCCCGTACTGAGACCCTCACTCACCCTCTCTCCTCGCACTGACAGACCCTTACCCCCCTCCCCCACACTGAGACCCTCACTCAAACCCCCTCCCCCGCACTGTGAGACCCTCACGAACCTGAGCACCCATTGCCCAGGCTGCCAGCACATGTCTGCAGTAATTGAGTCGTGCAGGCTTCATCTTGGAGTCACATGGTCCATTATACGCTGGGATCTGGTCGAATTGCAGAGCGCACTGGAACACCTCCATGTGATGGACAATGGCTTCATTTCCTGGAGAGATTACTGGTTCATACTGCACAGAGGAAAGGACAGGAGTTAGTGATTGGGGAGGGGTTGGATATCACTCTCATTGGGAGATAAGAGACCCTCACATCTCAGCAATGTGAGTTTCCCACTCTTCACATTATCCCAAAGGCAGGAATGGGTAATCTACATTGACCATTCCAGTGGGATCTGATCACAGACACATTGGGACCTGACAGAGCATGCAGGCCTGATTGCCATTGGCCAGAATGCCAGCTTTTACCCCCTTTTCCTCTGAAATGGGAAGTGGGAAATGGGGATAGAGATTGATTCAACTTCCCAGAGCCTGAGCGTCAGAGGTCCCCAGCCTGAACTGATTCTCAGTGATGGACATTTCCTGGACGAACGATGGTGGCGCTGGATTGAACTGGGTAAACCGTCCAATGCCAGGGTTTGTCAATAACTCTCAGCCAATGCGATGCTGAGCGATAACAGCTGGTGGGAGGGCAATGCCCCTTTACTGAGCCAATTGTCCAGAGGCAATGAGTTCACAACCCATTGTGGCAGGATTGGCACAGAGGGGGTGATTTCGGTTCAGTTTGTCTATTCCTGAATGTTTTGTGCCTTTTGCTCCAATCCGGCAGATTGGCTTTTTTCAAATCAGAAACTAATTCCCACAAAATCCCTTTCAGAAAATGTAGTTTTAAAATCTGGGACAAAACTCCACAGATGTTAAAAGTGAAGATAATGCTGACAGATTAAATGTCAACAGCTTCCTGAGTTTTCTTTCAGAAAGCAAAGCTGAATGGGCTGAATGGCCTTTCCTGCGCTGTCCTGATTCCAAGCTGCTGTCCTGGGATCTCTGTGTGAATCCAGAGTTAAATTCCCCACGAGTTTACAGACTCTGTGAGACCGAGAAAAGCTGGGTAAATGCAACAGTTCTGGCAGTATCTGGAGAGAGAAACAGTTAACGGCGCGATTCACCCACCTCCGCACTGAACCTTCCCGCAGGAGAGCGGGCACAAATCACACTGTGGGCAGCGGTGTTTACAATCCACCGACGAGCGCCGCCCCCCTAACCCTAAACCTAACCCTAATCCTAACCCTAACCCTAACCCTAAACCTAATCCTAACCCTAACTCTAACCTTAACCCTCACCCTAACCCTCACCCTAACCCTCACCCCTTACCCTCACCCCTAACCTTCACCCCTAACCCTCACCCCTAACCCTCACCCTAACCCTCACCCTAACCCTCAACCCTAACCCTCACCCCAACCCTCACCCCTAACCCTCACCCCTAACCCTCACCCCTAACCCTCACCCCAACCCTCACCCTAACCCTCAATCCTAACCCTCACCCCAACCCTCACCCTAACCCTCAACCCTAACCCTCACCCCTAACCCTCACCCCTAACCCTAACCCTAACCCTCACCCTAACCCCAACCCTCACCCTAACCCTCACCCTAACCCTCACCCTAACCCCCAATCCTAACCCCAACCCCAACCCTAACCCTAACCCTAACCCGAAACACAGCGAGACTCCAACTGCAGTGACACCCCCATCTCTTGCACTGAGACCCTCAACCCTCACTCACTCCCTCAACACTCAGTCCCTCAACCCTCACTCCCTCATTCACCACCTCATTCATTTGCCAGCTGGTAGGTCTGTTCACTGTTTCAACTGGGTACTTGCCTTAACGATGTGATGTGCAGGGAGCCCTTGGGGAAGTTTGCTGATGTAACACCAGTAGGTAGTCTCCTGAGCAGGAATGGTCACATTGGGAGCGAGGATCTCCAGCACCTTTGTATCCGAGGGCAGTTTGGGGATGTGGATGATTGGCTTGAGGAGCTGCACACGTTGTGTCCCCCCGTTCATTGACCTGAGGTCTATTGATTCCAGTGACGGAGTCGGTTCCTCAAGGAATCTATACAGGAGATGGACTGTTCCGCTCTGCTGGGAAAAGGTCACTCAGTTACAGGCACACATCATTCTCAGCCAACCAGCTGTAAGTATGGAGTTGGAATCTTACCACCATTCACGCCGCGGGATTTTCCATTCCCACCGCAGTGAACAGAGATTTGCCTGGCCGCTAAATTCTCCGACTTTGTTGGGTGGGAACGTGGTGTGAACGACCGCTAAGATCCCAATTTCTACTGAAGAAAATCATTTCCCCTAAAACTGTTCCATTTCTCTGACTAACTCTGTACCAGGACCGTGTTATAAAGATGTGTTCAATAAAATATCTAGTTGTCATAGACTTGACTTCCATAGATATTGAACTTTTGGGAAGAACTCTTTTTGGAAGCAATAGGCTCAGGTTTATAGCAGTTCCTGTGTGGGATTTGCAAAGGGCACAGTTTGTGGAGTTCTCTGAAGTAAATCATGTGAGAAAACTCTTGGTGTGAAAACAATGCTGAATTTTGTATCGTCAGAAAGAGGGGGATAGGCACAGGGCCCCAGCTTTACTCCATCTCCCTTTTTAAACCTCACATCAAAGCTAAATTGAAAAACCCACTCGAAGAGGTAATTGCTGTAAACTGAGTTCTTAAAGGAGAATTCTAAACCAACACTACTGTCCCCAAGAACCAGTAGCTACTGTGGGCCAGGGTCTGTCACCTGTGAACAGGTATCTAGCCAATCATAGATACCCTACAGTGCAGAAAGAGGCCATTCAGACCATTGAGTCTGTACCAATCCTCCGACAGAGTATCTTACCCAGGGACCAACCCCACCCTATCCCCCGACCCCATGTATTTACCCCACAAATCCCCCTAAACTACACACCTTGGGACACTAAGGGTTAATTTAGCATGGTCAATCTAACTAACCCACACGTCTTTTGAACTGTGGGAGGAAACTGGAGCACCCAGAGGAAACCCACGCAGATACGGGGAGAACGTGCAGACTCCGCACAGACAGTGACCCGAGGCTGGAATTGAACCCGGGTCTCTGGTGCTGTGAGGCAGTGGTGCTAACCGCTGTGCCGCCGTGTTTTCAATATCTGATAGTGTGCAGAGTACTGTTTCTTTTTGCATGCTCAGAGGGATTGTTTGTAGTTGGAAATATTTGGGCATTTAAACTTTTGTTAATAATTTCTGCTTATTTACCTGAGTGAGTTTCAGCTATAGAATTAATTCTTAACTTGTTAACTTAAGAAACCAGCTGCTTCATTTCTTGCGCTGAGCTGGAGATTGTTAAATATGTATAAAATTAGCAATATCACCTCGCTTTTAAACTCAAATTCTGTTATAACCAACTCAGAAAAGGGACAGAGTGGGGAATCAGTTGATCGTGGTTAACCTGTTTATAACAGCCTCTCATCCATCATCCTACCTCCAACTGTGAACTTGACAAAGCTCCGACTCACCTCAATAATATAATCGCTTTTATCACAGGTGTTGAACTGTCTCTTGAAGATGAGGTAAAGACCTTGGGCAGATTGCTGAGCGTTTATTAGCTGGAAATCCTGCTGCATATCCAGGTGAATCCGGGCCTGTTGATCAGTCCACGCATCCTAACATCACAGGAAAAGAATCAGCGTCAGCAGCTATTCCCAAACTATAATTTGGGAATCTGGTTCATAATTAAGTTAACTGACAGACTCCCCAGACAGGATTCCACATTTATCCAGCCCCCGTCCCGGGGCAGTAGCCACGCAGTCACACCGAGGGGGCTGGGTGTTTGAAGCTCAGAGACTGGTGGGAGTCTCTAATTGTGACCAACCAAACAGGAGAAGGTTGATTCGGGAAGACACCGAACACTTTGAGGAACTTTGTGGGGGTGAAGTTGAGGCATCAGAAAAAGTCCAAACAATCATCTACCCTCCCTTCCCAGCACCATCTGCTGCACATGTGGCAGAGTCTACAGTTCGTACATTGGACTTTTCAGCCAACTCAGAAGCTGCAGGAAGAGAGTGGAAGCAAAGTGAAGCAACGTATCCTCAGTCCCCAGTTCCAGCTGAAGCAGAAACCTGTAACTTGTGTCACTGAGGGTCACAATTAAACCTGACACAATCTACAGGGACACAAAGACCACAACCTCTCCTACCCTTTGGTTGTTTGGGACTCTGAATTCCAGTAGAGACTTACCCCAAAGTAGGAGTTTTGACCATCGCTCCACAGGGCTGCCAGGTCAGCATTCTGAATGGTTCCTCTGTCTGACATTCCAAACAGCATCCCAAACTTCAACTGCCTGATCAAAAGGCGGAAATACACAGCTTCCTGGGAATAGCTGACATTCCAGGCTAGCTCTGCCACTCCCTGGGGATCCAGGGGCACCCGATAGGGAAAGGGAGAGTCCCTGGGGGTGATAGGATTAAACGAGGCCACCAGGATTCCCAGAATAATCAGCAGAGTGGTCAGGTAAATGGAGATAATCTCTCGGAGTCGCGGCTTCCACCAACACTGAGCATTCCTCATTTTCAAAGCCCTGGATTGAAGCAGGAAGCAGAGCTGTTGCCTCCTTTAAAGAGTGTGGTCACCACAGATCAAAATCCAGATTCAATTACAGTACAGCCTCTGGGCAAAAACATTTCATCCAAATCTAATCTAATTAGACAAACTCATCATCAGTTAGCTGGAAGAAACCAGCTGCCCCTTAACCATTTTAACTGATCTCTTTTTCTTAATTTATTGGGTTAAAGGATCAGCAGTTGTGCTTTCTGTACCTTGTTTGGTTCAATCACTGAAAACTCAGTTTTGCTGCATTGATTTCCACTCAATGTTTTCATTCTTCACGTCACTCCCTCCCTAAACACTCTGCCTCTCTCTCCCAACTCTCATTCTACCCAAGGGCCCAGTGCCAGACTGGACACTGGGGGGGAGGGGATTCGATTAGGCTGGATGGGGATCACAATGTGGGATTAACCCATCTTGTTGCAGGCAGCATCAGTTAATTTAAATGATAGTGTTGCGTATTTCAGTATTGAACACACTGCTGTTTGGTTGTATCACACAGCAAGGGGCTGGACAAGGCTCAGCACCATTTCAAGATATCTTCAGCTCCTTCTCACTGAGATAGATTCCACCTGCAAGGTGCTGGAACTGTTTACACAGCAAACTTTGAACAGAAAAAGAGTAAAAATAGTTCAACAAAGCACAGATTGTCTAATGTAACAGGGAGAGAAAGATCCGCTATCACAGAGTGAGTCCCCAGGCATGAGTGACCTGATAAGAGGGCAGGCGAAAGGGTGTAGGTGCCAGCCCCCGGGGCGAATTGTGTAGGTGCCAGCCCCCGGGGCGAATTGTGTAGGTGCCAGCCCCCGGGGCGAAGGGGTGTAGGTGCCAGCCCCCGGGGCGAATTGTGTAGGTGCCAGCCCCCGGGGCGAAGGGGTGTAGGTGCCAGCCCCCGGGGCGAATTGTGTAGGTGCCAGCCCCCGGGGCGAATTGTGTAGGTGCCAGCCCCCGGGGCGAAGGGGTGTAGGTGCCAGCCCCCGGGGCGAATTGTCCACATGGGTTCTCCTGCAGAGAGCAGAGATGAGGAGGTCGGTGATGTTGAGTGTACGCACACAAATCCTCGTTCCATTGACTGCGCCGCTGTGAGCCTGCTGCCTCTGGCGAGAGGAGTTTGGCATCAACTTGGCATATCGCTTTGCACAACACTCAGAGACCATCCTTCCCAATGTGGAAGTGATCATCAACCTCATGAGAACACTTGTGGATGCAACCATGATGCAACATCTGTCGCCTGTCCGAGTGCTGCAGTAAACACAGCCTGTAGAAATGCAGGCTCAGTTTATTGTCCAACAGGCTCAGAATGCTGTCACCATGATGCAGAAGCAGTGCTTATAGGATTAACCAGGCTTTCCCAATGCTCCAGCACTCCAACTGATTACAAGGATTTCTGAGGCTGCCCCGGGGAATGGCAATGGCTGCATGAAGCAAGAGCCTGCTGCCCTCTGTCTGTGAAAAATAAGATTTGTGTTCTCACCACTGCCATTCCACTAGTAACTTGCTGATGCCTGTTGAGCAGCAAGGCACATGGCAAGAATACAAGAAATAGGAGTAGGCCACCAGGCCCTTCAAGCCTGCCATCATGACAAGCAGCCCGTCTGCCTCCCATGAAGAGTTACTGCAGTCTGACGCAGGACACACTCGGATTAGAGCGCTGCTCACATTGTCCTGCAAGGCCATCCCCAGTCTCCCCCCACACTGCATACCAGCAACTTTCTGCTGTCCATGCTGCAGTCACTAGGGTAAGACTGGGTAGGATGACTAGGCGAGCCAAAGGCAAATCGAAGACAGGTGCTAATGGAATGCACACGGGTGATTCATTGACTTTTTAAAATGGATATTGAATGATTTGATTTATAAAGTCAGTTTGGGATTGGAATGTTGATTTTTATTTCTGGATTATGACCCAGAATATGTGGCAGAGGGCTGGAGCAGTGGGAATCGTTGTCAAGTGGGTTTTCAGTGGAATCGCAAACAGCTGAACCCAGGCACTATGACTATAATTAGGCTGTGGTGGTCGCCTCCTCCACCTCCTCCTCCCCCCACACTCCCCTCTTCCTCCCCTCGACCCCCTGCCTCCTTCTCCTCCCCCACCGTCCCCTCCTCCTCCCCTCAACCCCCACCTCCTCCTCCTCCTCCCCTATCCTGCTGCTCCACCACCTCTCCCTCTTCCTCCTCTTCCCCCTACCCTCCCCCTTCCTCCCCTCGACCCCCCCCTCCCTCCTGCCCTGTGGTTTCACTTTCTCTTTGAAGTGGTTTGCAAAAGAGAAAGTGAAACCATAGGCTGTCAATCGGACTTAGACTCTGTCAACATTGTGGTCAGGATCAATGGGGTACTTGGGATGCATTCAACTGTAAGGGAAATAAAAATGAACACAGGTGGCTGGAGGATGATAGAAATTCATTCAGCTGGCAGCTGAATCTTTTACAACCACTGCAGATTGAACTTGTTACCGATCAAATGCATCGAGTGCAAGGGGGAGTTTCAAAGTCACAGTTAGGAGGAGTAAAGTCAGAAGAGTAATGTACCAGAGAGTACTCCAGTGGCTGTCTCTCAAAATAGGAAGGGCTCGGCGACAGGTGTGAGAGGGGAGGGGAGTGAGCAATTAGTGGAGGGATCACCTGTGGTTGTCCCCCTCCAAAACAAGTATATTGTTTTGGATAGTGTGGGGGAGGATGACTCTCCACGGCTAAGCCACAGTGATCAGGTCACTGGCACACAGTCAGGCTCTGTGGCCCGGAAAGGAAAGAGAGGGGTTAGGAGAGCAGTAGTGGTGGGGGATGCATTGGTTAGAGGCACGGACAGGCGATTCTGTGGGTGCGGACGGGACTCCAGGATGGTAGTCTGCCTACCTGGGGCTGGGGTACTGGATGTTTCAGAGCGGATAGGAGACATATTAAAAGGGGAGAATAAAGAAACGGATGTCATTGTACACATTGGTGCAAATGACGTATTTAGGAAGAGCAGGGGGATCCTACGAGAGCAATTCAGGGAGTTGGGAAATAGACTAAAAAGTAGGGCCTCCAGGGTGGCCATCTCTGGGCTGCTCCCAATGCCTAGGGCCAGTGAGGCTAAGAATAGGGAGTTAGTACAATTGAATGCTTGGCTAAAGGACTGGTCCAGGAGGGAGGGCTTCATTTTCCTAGATCAATGGGAAGTTTTCAGGAGAGGAGGGCACATGTACAAGAAGGACGGGTCACAACTAAATTGGAAGGGCACGAATATCCTGGCTGGGAGTTTTGCTAGTGCAGTTCGGGGGGGTTTAAACTAATATGGCAGGGGGGTGGGGATCAAAATATTAGGTCTACAAGTGTAGAGGCTGGGGACGAGCTTGGGGCCAGGACAAGGCTGGCAAAGAAGAAGAGCACTCTGGGGGAGGATGACCTCACTGGGCCTGGAGGTCTGGAGTGCATCTACTTCAATGCAAGGAGCGTAGCAGGTAAGACAGACGAACTTAGGGCCTTAATGCTCACGAGGAATTTGGATGTGGTTGCGGTGACAGAGACTTGGTTGAAAGAGGGACAGGACTGGCAGCTGAATATTCCGGGGTACAAGCGTTTTAGGCGAGACAGAGGAGGGGCCAAAAGAGGTGGGGGAGTAGCAGTATTAGTTGGAGAGCATATTACAGCGGTGCAGAGGGAGGACAATTCAGAGGGGTCGTGTAACGAGTCACTCTGGGTGGAGCTTAGAAACAGGAAGGGCGCAGTCACTATGTTGGGGGTATACTACAGGCCCCCCAACAGCCCAAGGGAAGTGGAAGAACGGATATGTCAGGAGATACTGGATAGGTGCAGGAAAAATAGGGTTGTTGTCGTGGGAGACTTCAATTTCCCTGGTATAGACTGGAAATCGCTGAGAGCTGGGACTCTGAATGGGGAGGAATTTGTACAATGCGTACAGGAGGGTTCTTTGGAACAATATGTAGATAGCCAGACTAGAGAGGGGGCGATACTGGACCTAGTACTGGGAAATGAGCCCGGTCAGGTCTTCAAAGTTTCGGTTGCGGAACATGTAGCAAATAGTGACCACAATTCTGTTAGCTTTAGGATAGTGATGGAAAAGGATGAGTGGTGTCCCAAGGGTAAGGTGTTGGATTGGGGGAAGGCTAACTTTAGTGGGATTAGGCAGAAATTGGCAGCTCTTGATTGGGAGAGGCTGTTTGAGGGTAAATCCACATCTGGCATGTGGGAGTCTTTTAAGGAACAGTTGTTAGGGCTACAGGACAGGCATGTGCCTGTAAAAAAGAAGGATAGGAAGGGTAGGATTCGAGAACCGTGGATAACCAGGGAAATTGAGGGACTGGTCAAAAAGAAAAGAGAGGCGTATGTTAGGTCCAGGCAGCTAAAAACGGAGGGAGCTCTGGAGGTGTACAAGGAAAGTAGGAAAGAACTCAAACGGGGAATTAGAAGGGCAAAAAGGGGTCATGAAATGTCCTTGGCAGACAGGATTAAGGAGAATCCCAAGGCATTTTATTCATACGTTAGGAACAAAAGGGTTGTCAGGGAAAAAAGCAGACCTCTCAGGGACAAAAGTGGGGAATTATGCTTGGAGCCCAAAGAAGTAGGGGAGATCCTAAATGAATACTTTGCGTTGGTATTCACAAAGGAGAGGGATGTGTTGACTGGGAGTGTCTCAGAGGGGAGGGTTGAACCGTTGGAGAAAATCTCCATTACAAGGGAGGAAGTGTTCGGTTTGTTAGAGAATATAAAGACTGACAAATCCCCAGGGCCTGATGGAATCTATCCAAGGCTGCTCAGGGAGACGAGAGATGAAATCGCTGGGCCTCTGACGCAAATCTTTGTCTCGTCACTGGACGCAGGTGAGGTCCCAGAGGATTGGAGGATAGCTAATGTGGTCCCGTGATTTAAGAAGGGTAGGAAGGATAACCCGGGTAATTATAGGCCGGTGAGCTTGACGTCCGTGGTGGGGAAGTTGTTGGAGAAGATTCTTAGAGATAGGATGTATGCGCATTTAGAAAGGAATAAACTCATTAACGATAGTCAGCATGGTTTTGTGAGAGGGAGGTCATGCCTCACTAACCTGGTGGAGTTTTTTGAAGAAGTGACTAGAATGGTTGACGAGGGAAGGGTCGTGGATGTCGTCTATATGGACTTTAGTAAAGCGTTTGACAAAGCCCCTCATGGTAGGCTGGTGAAAAAGGTTGGATCTCATGGGATAAAGGGGGAGGTGGCTAGATGGGTGGAGAACTGGCTTGGTCACAGAAGACAGAGGGTGGTAGTGGAAGGGTCTTTTTCCGGCTGGAGGCCTGTGACTAGTGGTGTTCCGCAGGGCTCTGTATTGGGACCTCTGCTGTTTGTGATTTATATAAACGATCTGGAAGAAGGTGTAACTGGGGTGATCAGTAAGTTTGCGGACGACACAAAATTGGCAGGACTTGCAGATCGTGAGGAGCATTGTCAGAGGCTACAGAAGGATATAGATAGGCTGGAAATTTGGGCAAAGAAATGGCAGTTGGAGTTCAATCCTGATGAATGCGAAGTGATGCATTTTGGTAGAAATAATGTAGGGAGGAGCTACACGATAAATGACAGAACCATAAAGGGTGTAGATACGCAGAGGGACCTGGGTGTGCAAGTCCACAGATCCTTGAAGGTGACGCCGCAGGTGGAGAAGGTGGTGAAGAAGGCATATGGCATGCTTGCCTTTATAGGACGGGGCATAGAGTATAAAAGCTGGGGTCTGATGTTGCAGATGTATAGAACGTTGGTTCGGCCGCATTTGGAATACTGCGTCCAGTTCTGGTCGCCACACTACCAGAAGGACGTGGAGGCTTTGGAGAGAGTACAGAGGAGGTTTACCAGGATGTTGCCTGGTATGGAGGGGCTTAGTTATGAGGAGAGATTGGGTAAACTGGGGTTGTTCTCACTGGAAAGACGGAGGATGAGGGGAGACTTAATAGAGGTGTATAAAATTATGAAAGGCATAGATAGGGTGAACGGTGGGAAGCTTTTCCCCAGGTCGGTGGTGACGTTCACGAGGGGTCATAGGTTCAAGGTAAGGGGGTGAGGTTTAACACGGATATCAGAAGGACGTATTTTACACAGAGGATGGTGGGGGCCTGGAATGCGCTGCCGGGCAAGGTGGTGGAGGCGGACACACTGGGAACGTTTAAGACTTATCTAGATAGCCATATGAACGGAGTGGGAATGGAGGGATACAAAAGAATGGTCTAGTTTGGACCAGGGAGCGGCGCGGGCTTGGAGGGCCGAAGGGCCTGTTCCTGTGCTGTATTGTTCTTTGTTCTAAAAGCCTCCCATTTATATCACGTTTTTCACAAGGACAGGATGTCAGTGCTTCACAGCCAATCAGGTTTATTTAGTCTGGATTGCAATGTAGGAAAAATATCGATTAATTTCCGGTCAGCAATTCCCAGCAAACAGCAAAGTGATATTGGCCAGATACTCTGCAATTGGGAATGTCTGACAGCCAAATATTGAGAAGAAGCCCTGTTCCTGTGCACAATATCACCAATAAATCGTTTATATATACCTGAGAGTGAAGGTAGGGCCATGGTTTCAAATGTCATCTGACCGAACAGGACCACTAATACAGCAGCACTCCCTCAGTACTGACCCTCTGACAGTGCGGCACTCCCTCAGTACTGACCCTCTGACAGTGCGGCACTCCCTCAGCACTGACCCTCTGACAGTGTGGGACTCCCTCCGCACTGACCCTCTGACAGTGCGGCACTCCTTCAGCACTGACCCTCTGACAGTGCAGCACTCCCTCAGTACTGACCCTCTGACAATGCGGCACTCCCTCAGTACTGACCCTCTGACAGTGCGGCACTCCCTCAGCACTGACCCTCTGACAGTGCGGCACTCCCTCAGTACTGACCCTCTGACAGTGCAGCACTCCCTCCATACTGACCCTCGGACAGTGCGGCACTCCCTCAGTACTGACCCTCTGACAGTGCGGCACTCCCTCAGTACTGACCCTTGGACAGTGCGGCACTCCCTCAGCACTGACCCTCTGACAGTGTGGGACTCCCGCAGCACTGACCCTCTGGCAATGTAGCACTCCCTCAGTACTGACCCTCTTACAGTGGAGCACTCCGTCAGCACTGACCCTCTGACAGTGCAGCACTCCCTCAGTACTGACCCTCTGACAGTGCGGCACTCCCTCAGCACTGACCCTCTGATGGTGCGGCACTCACTCTCTCAGTACTGACCCTCTGACAGTGGAGCACTCCCTCAGTACTGACCCTCTGACAGTGCAGCACTCCCTCAGCACTGACCCTCTGACAGTGCGGCACTCCCTCAGTACTGACCCTCTGACAGTGCGACACTCCCTCAGTACTGACCCTCTTACAGTGGAGCACTCCGTCAGCACTGACCTTCTGACAGTGCGGCACTCCCTCAGTACTGACCCTCTGACAGTGCGGCACACCCTCATCACTGACCCTCTGACAGTGCGGCACTCCCTCAGCACTGACCCTCTGACAGTGCGGCACTCCCTCAGTACTGAATAAAGAATGGTCTGGTTGGGACCAGGGGGCGGCACGGGCTTGGAGGGCCGAAGGGCCTGTTCCTGTGCTGTATTGTTCTTTGTTCTTTGAATCCAACTTGCATGGAGGCCCCAGCAATTTTAAATTAAAGCTGTGTCCATACACAGCGGCTGAGTGCACAGGTGTGATGACTGGAACACGCGTGTGTGTGTTTTCCCCCCCCCCGCACCACCCTCCCCTCCCCGCACCACCCCCCCCCCGCACCACCCCCCCCGCACCACCCCCTCCCCCGCACCCCCCCCACACCACCCCCCTCCCCCGCACCACCACCCCCCCGCACCACCCCCCTCCCCCGCATCCACCCGCACCACCCCCCCCCCCGCACCACCCCCCACCCCCCCCCACACCACCCTCCCCTCCCCGCACCACCCCCCCCCCCGGCGCCACCCCCCGCACCAACCCCCCCCCGCACCACCACCCCCCCGCATCACCCCCCCCCGCACCACCCCCCCCGCACCACCCCCCCCGCACCACCCCCCCCGCACCACCCCCCCTCCCCCGCAACACTCCCCCCCGCACCACCACCCCCCCCGCACCACCCCCCCGCACCACCCCCCCGCACCACCCCCCCCCCGCACCACCCCCCCCCCGCACCACCCCCCCGCACCAACCCCCCCGCACCACCTCCCCCGCACCACCCCCCCCTCCCCCGCACCACCCCCCCCTCCCCCGCACCACCCCCCCTCCCCGCACCACCCCCCTCCCCGCAGCAACCCCCCCGCACCACCACCCCCGCACCACCCCCTCCCCTGCACCACCCACCCCGCACCACCCCCCCCGCACCACCCCCCCGCACCACACCCCTCCCCCGTACCACCCCCCCCGCACCACCCCCCCCTGCACCACCCCCCTTCCCCGCACCACCCCCCCCGCACCACCCCCGCCGCACCACCCCCGCCGCACCACCACCCCCCCGCACCCCCCTGCACCACCCTCCCCTCCCCGCACCCCCCCCCCGACCACCCCCCCGCACCACCCCCCCCTCCCCCGCACCCCCCCGCACCACCCCCCCCCCGCACCACCACCCCCCCGCACCCCCCCCGCACCACCCCCCTCCCCCGCACCCCCCCCGCACCACCCCCCTCCCCCGCACCCCCCTCCCGCACCACCCCCCCCGCACCACCACCCCCGCACCACCCCTCCTCCTCCGCACCAACCCCCCCTCCCCGCACCACCCCCCCCTCCCCGCACCACCCCCCCTGCACCACTCCCTCCCCCGCAACCCCCCCCCGCACCACCACCCCCCCGCACCCCACCCCCCCCCCCGCACCCCACCCCCCCCACACCACCCCCCCCCTCCCCGCCTCCAAGTGAAATTGATTGACCTCTCCTCTCTGTCAGAGGACTTCAAGGGGGTATGCTCCCTTGAAAGGAAGTGGAGGGATGGGTTGGTAAGTTTGCCGACGACACGAAGGTTGGTGGGGTTGTGGATAGTCTGGAGGGATGTCAGAAGTTACAGAGGGACATAGATAGGATGCAAGACTGGGCGGAGAAGTGGCAGATGGACTTCAACCCAGATAAATGCGTAGTGGTCCATTTTGGCAGGTCAAATGGGATGAAGGAGTACAATATAAAGGGAAAGACTCTTAGTACTGTAGAGGATCAGAAGGAGCTTGGGGTCCGGGTCCATAGGACTCTAAAATCGGCCCCGCAGGTGGAGGAGGTGGTTAAGAAGGCGTATGGTGTGCTGGCCTTTATCAATCGAGAGATTGAGTTTAGGAGTTGGGAGATAATGATGCAGCTATATAAGACTCTCGTCAGACCACACTTGGAGTACTGTGCTCAGTTCTGGTCCCCTCATTACAGGAAGGATGTGGAACTGATTGAAAGGGTGCAGAGGAGATTTACAAGGATGTTGCCTGGATTGAGTGGCATGCCTTATGAGGATAGGCTGAGGGAGCTCGGTCTTTTCTCCTTGGAGAGGCGTAGGATGAGAGGAGACCTAATAGAGGCATATAAGATATTGAGAGGCATAGATCGGGTGCACTCTCAGAGGCTTTTTCCAAGGGTGGAAATGGCTGCTACAAGAGGACACAGGTTTAAGGTGCTGGGGGGTAGGTACAAGGGAAATGTTAGGGAGAAGTTTTTCACACAGAGGGTGGTGGGCGAGTGGAATCGGCTGCTGTCAGTGGTGGTGGAGGCAAACTCAATAGGGTCTTTTAAGAGACTCCTGGATGAGTACATGGGACTTAATAGGATGGAGGGTTATAGGTAGGCCTAAAAGGTAGGGATATGTTCGGCACAACTTGTGGGGCCGAAGGGCCTGTTTTGTGCTGTAGTTTTTCTATGTTCTATGTTTCTATGCTCACACCTGCAGCCTCTGACAAGGAGAAAGGAAGATCTGTGCTGCTGCAATGATTTAAAAGCCAGCCAGGTGACTGGAGATTAAAGTGACCTGGCCACTTCAATTTGCACAGCTGATAGACAGGAATGCAGATGTTGATCCCAGAGCTGCCTAAAATCACCATGACCAGACAGAAGGAGCAATCCAGCCATGACACCCCCATCCCAGAGGAGAGTGGTAAGGTCAACCCCTTGCCCCCAACCTGAGGCCATCCAACACCCAGGACTTGAGGGATCCTTCCTCTGTACCTGGCGGCAGCAGGGGGGTAAATGACCGCTGGACCTACCTCCTCGAGCCCCCTTTGTGTCAAGGGGGCAGGCCAGGGTGTCAGTGCCAGGGGCAGTGCAATGTTGGCATTGCCAAGACACATGGCCTGTAGGGACACTGAGTTGGGGCGTCTGAGAGTGAAGGGGGCCTGAGTAGAGCATCTGAGGGAGAAGAGGGCCTGAGTGGCAGGGAGTCTGAGGGGGAAGAGTGGCTGAGTAAGGGTTCTGGGGGTGGAGAGTGGCTGAGTAAGGGTTCTGGGGGTGGAGAGGGGCTGAGTAGAGGGTTCTGGGGGGGGGCGGGGGCGGGGAGAGGGGCTGAGTAGAGGGTTCTGGGGGGGGGGCGGGAGAGGGGCTGAGTAGAGGGTTCTGGGGAGGAGGGCGGGGAGAGGGGCTGAGTAGAGGGTTCTGGGGGGGGGGGCGGGGAGAGGGGCTGAGTAGAGGGTTCTGGGGGGGGGCGGGGAGAGGGGCTGAGTAGAGGGTTCTGGGGGGGGGGGCGGGGAGAGGGGCTGAGTAGAGGGTTCTGGGGAGGAGGGCGGGGAGAGGGGCTGAGTAGAGGGTTCTGGGGGGGGGGGCGGGGAGAGGGGCTGAGTAGAGGGTTCTGGGGGGGGGGGGCGGGGAGAGGGGCTGAGTAGAGGGTTCTGGGGGGGTGGGGGGGGCGGGGAGAGGGGCTGAGTAGAGGGTTCTGGGGGGGTGGGGGGGGGCGGGGAGAGGGGCTGAGTAGAGGGTTCTGGGGGGGGGGGCGGGGAGAGGGGCTGAGTAGAGGGTTCTGGGGGGGTGGGGGGGGGGCGGGGAGAGGGGCTGAGTAGAGGGTTCTGGGGGGGTGGGGGGGGCGGGGAGAGGGGCTGAGTAGAGGGTTCTGGGGAGGGGGGGGCGTGGTCAGGGTCGGATCAGCTAAACCTCATGCCTGCTTGGTGTGGGGGGAAGGATGCCTCTCATTGCTGAGAGGTTGGTGGTGCTTCCTCGACCCTTGGGGTCCAACATGCCACGTCCTCGCTTGTGAGGACCTGTACCAAAGCCCACCCACTGCAAACCCCACTGGGAAGCCGGGTGAATACATCAACGGGGATGAAGTAGAAAGGGTTGAGAGCTTCACGTTTTTAGGTGTCCAGATCACCAACAACCTGTCCTGGCCCCCCCCATGCTGACACTATAGTTACGAAAGTCCACCAACGCCTCTACTTCCTCAGAAGACTAAGGAAATTGGCATGTCAGCTACGACTCTCACCAACTTTTACAGATGCACCATAGAAAGCATTATTTCTGGTTGTATCACAGTTTGGTATGGCTCCTGCTCTGCCCAAGGCCGCAAAAAAACTACAAAAGGTCATGAATGTAGCCCACTCCATCACGCAAACCAGCCTCCCATCCATTGACTCTGTCTACACTTCCCGCTGCCTCGGCAAAGCAGCCAGCATAATTAAGGACCCCACGCACCCCGGACATTCTCTCTTCCAACTTCTTCCATCGGGAAAAAGATACAACAGTCTGAGGTCACGTACCAACCGACTCAAGAACAGCTTCTTCCCTGCTGCTGTCAGACTTTTGAATGGACCTACCTTGCATTAAGTTGATCTTTCTCTACACCCTAGCTATGACTGTAACACTACATTCTGCACTCTCACATTTCCTTCTTTATGAACGGTATGCTTTGTCTGTATAGTGCACAAGAAACAATACTTTTCACTGTATGTTAGTACATGTGACAATAAATCAAATCAGATCAAATCGAATAGCGGGAGTCTTTTCAATCAGGCTTCAAGCCCACGGGTTATATTTAAACTGGTGAATTTGAATATCAGGATCATTCCCGCAGTGGGATCGGGGCCGGGGAACAAGCCGGGAACATCGCCTAGCGCCAAACCGGATTCTCCGACCCAATGCAATTCCCGCCAGGGGCTAGCGGACTCAGAGAATCCCCCCTGTATGTTTTCAAGAAGCAGTTAGTTATAGCTCTTGTGGCAAAGGGCCACAATCAAAATGAATGGTGGGACAGGCTCGGAGGGCTGAATGGCCTACTCCTGCTTCTATGTTTCTATGGTGGGTATGGCCCACAAAGCCATACATGTGCAGCCAATGGCCCCATGCACCATGGCAACCCACCCTGGGTAAAGCCATGTATAGTCAGGGAGGAGACATGTCCTCCTTTCCCCTGGCAGACTGTTTCACTTCTCTGATGCAGCCACACGAGGAAGGTGTTACAGATGTCACCTGCCTCAATCTGGAAGATGAGGATTGGACACACTCTCACAGCCACCGGCCTTGTTCCAAGATCGACAGTCAGTTTACAAGACTTAGGAACAGAGAAAGATTTACAGCTGAAAAGGAGCTATTCAGCCCATTGAGCCAGATACTGGCCGGAAAAGAACCTATCCAAACTCATCACCCTTTCCAGTTCTGGGTCTATAAGGTACAATCAAAGTGCATGTGAGAATATTGTATCAAATGTAAAGAGTTTGTGTTTCTGTCAGGTTTACAGGCAGAAAGTCCCAGATCAACACCACCCTCTGAGTGAAACAAAAACCTTCTCCAATCCTCCTCTGAATACTTTATTATGATGTCTATTGGTTATTGTCAGAACGAGGCCGTGTCCAACTGTTGCTTCCCATTGATCGAACCAACTTGAAACAGCTCAGTAAATCATAAAGAATGTCTGGATGAGCAGAAAGTCACCCAGGAACTAAACTGGATCTTTTAGAGTTAGTTACCGCGGTGACAGCCCCGCAGCATCAGTTGACTAACATCATGAGCTCTGTGTATACTTTTAGCAGATGATCCAAACACCCAGTCAGATTCTCACCAGGATCCCTTTCTGCCTCCATCACCAGGCTTCAATCTTGGGATTTCTGAAGCCCAATTTTGCTGCCATTGTGAGGCAGTGAGACGGGCGATAGGGGAGGGTGAGGCAGTGAGACGGGCGATAGGGGAGGGTGAGGCAGTGAGACGGGCGATAGGGGAGGGTGAGGCAGTGAGACGGGCGATAGGGGAGGGTGAGGCAGTGAGACGGGCGATAGGGGAGGGTGAGGCAGTGAGAATAGCGATAGGGGAGGGTGAGGCAATGAGACGGGCGATAGGGGAGGGTGAGGCAGTGAGACGGGCGATAGGGGAGGGTGAGGCAGTGAGAATAGCGATAGGGGAGGGTGAGGCAATGAGACGGGCGATAGGGGAGGGTGAGGCAGTGAGACGGGCGATAGGGAAGGGTGAGGCAGTGAGACGGGCGATAGGGGCGGGTGAGGCAGTGAGAATAGCGATAGGGGAGGGTGCTCACAAAAGAGTTTTCATTTCCAAGCCATCATCGTCCCAGCTCATCACAGACGCCCACCTCATTTCTATTGCCTAGCAACTGCAACCTGATCCTCAATGAAACGGAACTACTGAAAATCAAAGACTGATCAAACTAGCATTGCCGGTAAGTCCACAACGGAGCGGCCTCAGCGATTTCAGATGTATATTTTACTGTATTCCCAAATGTATTTCATGTGTGATGTGTGTGTTTAATGTGTCATGTGTGTTTGATGTGTGATGTGTGTTTAATGTGTCATGTGTGTTTAATGTGTCATGTGTGTTTAATGTGTTCTGTGTGTGTTTAATGTGTTATGTGTGTGTTTAATGTGTGTTTTGTGTTTAGTGTGTCATGTGTGTGTTTAATGTGTTATGTGTGTGTTTAATGTGTGTTGTGTGTGTTTAATGTGTTATGTGTGTGTTTAATGTGTGTTTTGCGTTTAATGTGTCATGTGTGTGTTTATCGTGTTATGTGTGTGTTTAATGTGTCATGTGTGTGTTTAATGTGTGTTGTGTGTTTAATGTGTCATGTGTGTGTTTAATGTGTCATGTGTGTGTTTAATGTGTCATGTGTGTGTTTAATGTGTCATGTGTGTGTTTAATGTGTGTTGTGTGTGTTTAATGTGTCATGTGTGTGTTTAATGTGTGTTGTGTGTGTTTAATGTGTCATGTGTGTGTTTAATGTGTCATGTGCGTGTTTAATGTGTCATCTGTATTCAATGTTGTACAAAGAACAAAGAACAGTACAGCACAGGAAACAGGCCCTTCAGCCCTCCAAGTCTGTGCCGCTCATTGGTCCAACTAGACCATTCGTATGTATCCCTCCATTCCCAGACTGCTCATGTGACTATCCAGGTAAGTCTTAAACGATGTCAGCGTGCCTGCCTCCACCACCCTACTTGGCAGCTCATTCCAGGCCCCCACCACCCTCTGTGTAAAAAACATCCCTCTGATATCTGAGTTATACTTCGCCCCTCTCACCTTGAGCCCGTGACCCCTCGTGAACGTCACCTCCGACCTGGGAAAAAGCTTCCCACTGTTCACCCTATCTATACCCTTCATAATTTTGTACACCTCTGTTAGGTCTCCCCTCATTCTCCGTCTTTCCAGGGAGAACAAGCCCAGTTTACCCAATCTCTCCTCATAGCTAAGACCCTCCATACCAGGCAACATCCTGGTAAACCTTCTCTGCACTCTCTCTAAAGCCTCCACGTCCTTCTGGTAGTGCGGCAACCAGAACTGGACGCAGTACTCCAAATGTGGCCTAACCAGCGTTCTATGCAGCTGCAACATCAGACTCCAGCTTTTATACTCTATATCCCGTCCTATAAAGGCAAGCATACCATATGCCTTCTTCACCACCTTCTCCACCTGTGCTGCCACCTTCAAGGATTTGTGGACTTGCACACCTAGGTCCCTCTGTGTTTCTATACTCTTGATGGCTCTGCCATTTATTGTATAATTCCCCCCTACATTAGTTCTTCCAAAATGCATCACTTCGCATTTATCTGGATTAAATTCCATCTGCCATTTCTCTGCCCAATTTTCCAGCCTATCTATATCCTGCTGTATTGTCCGACAATGTTCATTGCTATCCGCAAGTCCAGCCATCTTCGTGTCATCCGCAAACTTGTTGATAACGCCAGTTACACCTTCTTCCAAATCATTTATATATATCACAAATAGCAGAGGTACCAGTACAGAGCCCTGCGGAACACCACTGGTCACAGACCTCCAGCCGGAAAAAGACCCTTTGACTGCTGCCCTCTGTCTCCTGTGGCCAAGCCAGTTTTCAACCCATCTAGCCACCTCTCCTTGTATCCCATGAGCCTTAATCTTCTTAACCAACCGGCCATGAGGGACTTTGTCAAATGCCTTACTGAAATCCATATAGATGACATCCATGGCCCTTCCTTCGTCAACCGTTTTTGTCACTTCCTCAAAAAACTCCACCAAATTTGTAAGGCAAGACCTCCCTCTTACAAAACCATGCTGTCTGTCACTAATGAGATTGTTCCGTTCTAAATGCACATACATCCTGTCTCTAAGAATCCTCTCCAACAACTTCCCTACCACGGACGTCAAGCTCACTGGCCTATAATTACCCGGGTTATCCCTGCTACCCTTCTTAAATAATGGTACCACATTCGCTATCCTCCAATCCTCAGGGACCTCACCTGTGTCCAATGAAGAGATAAAGATTTCCGTCAGAGGCCCAGCAATCACATCTCTTGTCTCCCTGAGCAGTCTAGGATAGATGCCATCAGGCCCTGGGGATTTGTCAGTTTTAATGTTCCCTAAAAAACCTAAGACTTCCTCCCTTGTAATGGAGATTCTCTCTAACGGGTCAACACCTCCCTCTGAGACACTCCCAGTCAACAAGTCCCTCTCCTTTGTGAATACCGATGCAAAGTATTCATTTAGGATCTCCCCTATTCCCTTGGGTTCTAAGCATAATTCCCCTCCTTTGTCCCTGAGAGGTCCAACTTTTTCCCTGACAACTCTTTTGTTCCTAACATATGAATAAAATGCCTTAGGATTCTCCTTAATCCTGTCTGCCAAGAACATTTCATGACCTCTTTTTGCCCTTCTAACTCCCTGTTTGAGTTCTTTCCTACTCTCTCTGTATTCCTCCAGAGCTCCATCTGTTTTCAGTTGCCTGGACCTAACGTACGCCTCTCTTTTCTTTTTGATCAGATCCTCAATTTCCCTGGTTATCCACCCTACCTTTCCTATCCTTCCTTTTTATTGTGTGTGTTTAATGTGTAAGGTGTGTATTTAATGTGTCATGAGTGTTTAATGTCTCATGTGTGTTTTTAATGTGACTTTAATTTGACTTTTAAGGGGCGTCTTGACAAATACATGAATAGGATGGGAATAGAGGGATACGGTCCCCGGAAGGGTAGGGGTTTTAGTTCAGTCGGGCCGCATGGTCGGTGCAGGCTTGGAGGGCCGAAGAGCCTGTTCCTGTGCTGTAATTTCTTCTGTTCTTTGTTCTTTGTAATGTGTCATGTGTGCGTTTAATGTGTCATATGTGTGTTTAATGTGTCATGTGTGTTTAATGTGTCATGTGTGTTTAATGTGTAAGGTGTATGTTTAATGTGTCATGTGGGAGAACATCACAGCCGTACTGAGAGGGGATATATCTGAGGGTTCGGCCACTGAGTCTATATGGATAGAACTGAGAAATAAGAAGGGGGAAATCACTTTGATAGGGTTGTGCTATAGGCCCCCAAACAGCGGGAAATTGAGGAGCAAATATGTAAGGAGATTACGGATAGCTCCAAGAAAAATAGAGTGGTAATAGTCAGGAATTTTAACTTTCCCAACATTGACTGGGACAGCCATAGTATTAGAGGGTTGGATGGAGAGAAATTTGTTGAGAGTGTATTCAGGAGGAATTCCTCATTCAGTATGTGGATGGCCCGATTAGAGAGGGGGCAAAACTTGACCTCCTCTTGGGAAATAAGGAAGGGCAGGTGACAGAAGTGTTAGTGAGGGATCACTTTGGGACCAGTGATCATAATTCCATTAGTTTTAAGATAGCTATGGAGAATGATAGGTCAGGCCCAAAAGTTAAAATTCTAAATGAGGGCAATTTTGATGGTAGCAGGCAGGAACTTTCAAAAGTTAATTGGGGGAGTCTGTGGGAAGGCAAAGGGACGTTTGATAAGTGGGAGGTTTTCAGAAGTGTGTTAACCAGGGTTCAGGGTAAACACATTCCTCTTAGAGTGAAGGGCAAGGCTGGCAGAAGTAGAAAACCCTGGATGACTCAGGATACTGAGGCCCTGGTCAAGAAGAAGAAAGAGGCACATGACATGCATAGGCAGCTGGGATCAAGTGGATCCCTTGAAGAGTATAGAGGGTGTAGGAGTAGAGTTAAGAGAGAAATCAGGAGGGCAAAAAGGGGACATGAGATTGTTTTGGCAGATAAGGCAAAGGAGAATTCAAAGAGCTTCCACAAATACGTAAAGGGCAAAAGAGTAACAAGGGAGAGAGTAGGACCTCTTAAGGATCAACAAGGTCATCTATGTGCGGGTCCACAAGAGATGGGTGAGATCCTAAATGAATATTTCTCATCAGTATTTACTGTTGAGAAAAGCATGGATGTTAGGGAACTTGGGGAAATAAATAGTGATGTCTTGAGGAGAGTACATATTACAGAGAAGGAGGTGCTGGAAGTCTTAAAGCGCATCAAGATAGATAAATCCCCGGGACCTGATGAAGTGTATCCCACGACGTTGTGGGAGGTTAGGGAGGAAATTGCGGGTCCCCTAGCCGAGATATTTGAATCATCGATAGTCACGGGTGAGATGCCTGAAGATTGGAGAGTGGCAAATGTTGTGCCTTTGTTTAAAAAGGGCTGCAGGGAAAAGCCTGGGAACTACAGGCCAGTGAGCCTCACATCTGTGGTGGGTAAGTTGTTGGAAGATATTTTGAGCGACAGGATCTACAGGCATTTAGAGACGCAAGGACTGATTAGGGACAGTCAGCATGGCTTTGTGAGTAGAAAAATCATGTCTCAAATTTGATTGAGTTTTTTTGAAGTGAAATAAATAGTGAGGAAATTTTTTAATTTATTTTCAGACACTTCCCACCCTCTGTGTGAACAAATTGCGCCTCTGGAACCTTTTGTATCTCTCCCCTCTCACCTTAAACCTATGCCCTCTAGTTTTCGACTCCCCTACCTTTGGGAAAAGATATTGACTATCTAGCTGATCTGTGCCCCTCATTATTTTATAGACCTCTATAAGATCGCTCCTCAGACTCCTACACTCCAGAGAAAAAAGTCCCAGTCTATCCAGCCTCTCCTTATAACTCAATCCATCAAGTCCCGGTAGCATCCTAGTAAATCTTTTATGCACTCTTTCTAGTTTAATAATATCCTTTCTATAATAGAGTGACCAGAATTGCACACAGTATTCCAAGTGTGGTCTTACCAATGTCTTGTACAACTTCAACAAGACGTCCCAACTCCTGTATTCAATGTTCTGACCAATGAAACCAAGCATGCTGAGTGCCACCTTCACCACTCTGTCCACCTGTGACTCCACTTTCAAGGAGCTATGAACATGTACCCCTAGACCTCTTTGTTCTGTAACTCTCCCCAACGCCCTACAATTAACTGAGTAAGTCCTGCCCTGGTTCAATCTACCAAAATACATCACCTCGCATTTGTCTATATTAAACTCCATCTGCCATTCGTCAGCCCATTGGCCCAATTGATCAAGATCCCGTTGCAATTGGAGATAACTTTCTTCACTGTCCGCTCTGCCACCAATCTTGGTGTCATCTGCAAACTTACTAACCATGCCTCCAGTATTCTCATCTAAATCATGAATATAAATGACAAATAACAGTGGGCCCAGCACTGATCCCTGAGGCACACCGCTGGTCACAGGCCTCCAGTTTGAAAAACAACTCTCTACAACCACCCTCTGGCTTCTGTCAAGAAGCCAATTTTGTATCCATTTAAATACGTCACCCTGGATCCCGTGAGATTTAGCTTTATGCAACAACCTTCCATCCGGTACCTTGTCAAAGGCTGGACAATATGGTGTGAAAACCAGCTGCTGGTGTCAGCAGGCTAAACATCACTTTTCTTTCCCACCATCAGCCTGGAATGAATGGCTGGTCTGATTTGGGAAGGTTAAAAAGGCTGGGCTTGTTTCCACAGGATGTTTGAAGAGTGAGGGATGACTTGACTGAAGTTTATAAGATCCTGAACGGTCTTAACAAGGTGGATGTGGAATGGACGTTTTCTCTTGGGGGCAAGTCCATAACTAGGGGGCACAATTTTAAAATTTGGCATCATAACTTTAGGACATTGATGAGGAGAATCTTTTTCTCTGAGGGCTGTGCGACTTTGAAACTCTCTGCCTCAGAAGGCAGCGGAGGCAGGGTCAGTGAAACTTTTTAAGGCAAAAGAGGATAGATTCTCTTTGGGCAAAAGAATCAAAGATTATCGGGGGAAATGGGAACGTGAAACTCGAAACACAAACAGATCAGCCATGATCTTATTGAATTCGGAGCAGACTCAAGGGGCCAAATGGCCTACCTGTGCACCTATTTCATATTTGTTTCTGTAATGGTAAACCACACAGAATTATATTAAGATCATGTGACATATTTGGAAATTATTCAGAACCCAATTCGACAAACACAATTTTTAAAAATGCATTCTCAGGATGTGAGTGAGGCCAGAATTTACTGCCCCTTCCTAATGGCTCTTGAGAAGGTGGTGGTGAGTCTTCCTCTTGAACCTTGCTTTCAGAGTGTGTAAGTACACCCACAGTGCTGTTAGGGAGGGATTACTAGTGTTTTGATCTAGCTACAGTGAAGGGACATTTATATATTTTCAAGTCATAATGCAGCGTAACTTTTATCATTTCCAGTGCCAAGGTTGATCCCTGATGGGTTTCCCGATTTTACGCTTATTCAGGTTTTCTGTAATAGAAACGTAGAAACAGAGAAAAACTACAGCACAATACAGGCCCTTCAGTCCACAAAGTTGTGCCGAACATGTCCCTACCTTAGCGATTACTAGGCTTACCTATAACCCTCTATCTTACTAAGTTCCATGTACTTATCTAAAAGTCTCTTAAAAGACCCTATCAAATGCGCCTCCACTACCATTACTGGCAGCCCATTCCACGCACCCACCACCCTCTGAGTGAAAAACTTACCCCGACATCTCCTCTGTACCTACTCCCCAACACCTTAAACCTGTGTCCTCTTGTGGCAACCATTTCAGCCCTGGGAAAAAGCCTCTGACTGTCCACTCGATCAATACCTCTCAACATCTTATACATCTTATACAGTGCTCCCACTCCCACTTACCTGATGAAGTCCCACTTACCTGATGAAGGGGCAGCGCTCCAAAAGCTAGTGGCTTGTGGTACCAAATAAACCTGTTGGACTTTAACCTGGTGTTGTGAGACTTCTTACTCTGGATAATTAGCCCAGGTCTCTGGGATTACTAGTAACATAACCGTAACATAACCTATTCTGACTGGCAAAACCGATGTCTTCTTGAGGACTTGGGAAACCAAGCTGCAATACAATGAGTGGGTTGTTGCTGAAGTTGAGGTGGCACAGTGATTAGCACTGCTGCCTCACAGCCAGGGACCCCGGTTCGATTCCAGCCTCGGGTCACTGTCTGTGTGGAATTTGCATGTTCTCCCCGTGTCTGTGTGGGTTTCCAGAAACAGGTTGCCTGTGAGGTACATGTGATGACAGTTTAAAGGTGCTAGGATTGTGCTTTTGTAATGAGAGGCTATGGTGAGTTTGAGTTACAAGTAAATAGGTTGGATCTGAAATTTGCATTGAGAGATAATTGAGGAAATTGTTTTTTTCGGCTGTTAAATTTCAAAAGGAGTCTCAGAGGTGACTCAGAATGTTTGCAACTTACAGGAGTTCCTGAGTAAACAGGGGCTTATATATTAAAACATCTGGATGCTATAAGAAGTTGAGTTCAAAGGTTTTTGAGGACAATGGAAGTGGATATGAAGTGGGAATAGATATTTAAGGAGAGGAATCTCGATGGGGAATGGCTGAGACATCTACCCAGTGTTAAATCAGGAGGATCTTTGTTTTAGGAAACAATTTATTCCTAACTTCCTTTTGGAATTCCATATCAGAATGGGAATGTTTGGGAAATTGTGAGTTGTATCTTCATTGAAATGACAATAATTCCTCGATAGTATTTACCGGATTTTTACGGTTAAAATCTAGATGGGGTTGTTGCCAAAACAGCTGTTTCATTGTTTACTTTTGACGAATCATATTTTGTGGGGGTTGTTCTGCAAAGAACTTTAACCGCGTAACTTCTGTTTTGTGTGCTTAAGTTCAGAATCAAGAATGACAGAATTGTTGCAATGCAGAAGGAGGCCATTTGGCCCATCATGTGTGCACCAGATCTCCAAACAAGCATTTGATGCCATTCCCCTGCCTTTTCCCCGTCCCCTGCACATTGTTTCTATTCAAATAATCATCTAATGTCCTCGTGAATGCCTCGATTGAACCTCCCTCCGCCACACTTCCTGGCAGAACATTCCAGACTCCAATCACTCGCGGTGTGAAAAAGCTTTTTCTCACATCACATTTTATTCTTTTGGAAATCACTTTAATCTGTGCCCCCTCATTCTTGCTCCTTTTAAGAGCAGGAACAGTTTCTCTCTCTCTACTCTGTCCAGCCCCCTCATGATTTTGAACATCTCTATCAAATCTCCTCTTAGCCTTCCTCTCTCCAAGGAGAACAGTCGCAACCTCTCCAATCTTTCCTCATAACTGAAGTTTCTCAGCCCTGGAACCATTCTTGTGCACTCTCTCCAATTAGTTCACATTTTTCCTCCTCTCCTGGAGTATTGAGTGCAGTTTTGGTCTCCTTATCTGAGGAAGGATGTCCTTGCAATAGAGGGAGTACAGCGAAGGTTTACCAGGCTGATTTCTGGGATGGCAGGTCTGTCGTATGAGGAGAGACTACGTCGGTTAGGATTATATTTACAGCTATTTACAATCTATATTAACGACTTCGATACAAGAATAGAAGGTTCTATAGCCAAATTTGCGGTTGATACAAAAATAGGCGGGACAGTAAGTGGCAATGAGGAAATAAGAACCTTACAAATGGATATAGATCGGTTAGGAGAGTGGACCAAAATGTGGCAGATGGAATTTAACGTGGATAAGTGTGAGGTCACGCATTTTGGTCGGAAAAATGGGAAGGTGACTTATTATCTAAATGGGGAGAGACTTCGGGGTGCTCCGGTGCAGAGGGATCTGGGTGTCCTTGTTCATGAGTCACAGAAAACCAGCATGCAGGTACAGCAGATAATAAAGAAAGCAAATGGAATGTGGGCATTTATAACTAAAGGAATAGAATATAAAGGTGAGGAAGTATTGCTGCAACTATACAAGGCATTGGTGAGGCCGCACCTGGAGTATTGTGCACAGTTTTGGTCCCTGTATTTGAGGAAAGATGCAGTGGCATTGGAGGCAGTTCAGAGGAGGTTCACTAGATTGATTCCAGAGATGAGGGGTTTGTCGTATGAAGAGAGGTTGAACAGTTTAGGCCAATACTCTCTGGAATTTAGAAGAATGAGGGGAGATCAAACTGAGGTTTACAAGATGATAAAAGGTACGGATAAAGTAGACGTGGAGCGGATGCTTCCTCTTATGGGGCATTCTGGGACGGGAGGTCATAGTCTGGAGATAAGGAGTAGCAAATTAGAAACAGAGTTGAGGAGAAACTACTTCTCCCAAAGGGTTGTGAATCTGTGGAATTCGCTACCGCAAAGTGCGGTGGATGCTGGGACAGTGAGTAAATTTAAGGAGGAGTTAGACAGATTTTTAATTGGTAATGGGTTGAAGGGTTATGGGGAGAAGGCAGGAAAATGGGGATGAGGAGCACATCAGCAGACTCGATGGGCCGAATGGCCTAATTCTGTTCCTATATCTTCTGAACTTATATTCATAGAACCATGGAATCATAGAAACCCTGCAGTGCAGAAAGAGGCCATTGGGCCCATCGAGTCTGCACCGACCACAATCATTGGAGTTTAGATGAATGAGAGGGGATCGCATAGAAACCTATAAAATTCTAACAGGATTAGACAGGGTAGATTCAGAAAGAATGTTCTCCATGGTGGAAGAGTCCAGAACTAGGGGTCATAGTTTGAGGATAAGGGATAAACCTTTTAGAACTGAGGTGAGGAGAAATTTCTTCACCCAGAGAGTGGTGAATGTGTGGAATTCACTACCATAGAAAGTAGAGAGCTTCAAGCTTTTAGGTGTCCAGATCACCAACAACCTGTCTTGGCCCTTCCATGTAGACACTATATTTAAGAAAGCCCCACCAACGCCTCTACTTTCTCAGGAGACTAAGGGAATTTGGCATGTCCACCACAACTCTCACCAACTTCTACAGATGCACCATAGAAAGCATTCTTTCTGGTTGTATCACAGTTTGGTATGGCTCCTGCTCTGCCCAAGACCACAAGAAACTACAAAAGGTCATGAATGAAGCCCAATCTATCACTCAAACCAGCCTCCCATCCATTGACACTGTTTACATTTCCCGCTGTCTCGGCAAAGCAACCAGCATAATTAAGGATCCCGCGGGGGGTTAGCTTATGAGGAGGGGGTTAGCTTAAGAGGAGAGATTGAGTAGATTGGGCCTGTACGCATTGGAGTTTAGAAGGTTGAGGGGAGATCTTATAGAGACATATAAGATAATGAAGGGGTTAGACAGGGTAGAAGCAGCGAGGTTATTTCCACTTACAATGGAAACAAGAACTAGGGGGCATAGCCTCAAAATACGGGGGAGTCAATTTAGAACAGAGTTGAGGAGGAACATCTTCTCCCAGAGGGTAGTGAATCTTTGAAATTCTCTGCCCAATGAAGCAGTAGAGGTTACCTCGTTAAATGTGTTTAAGTCACAGGTAGATAGATTTTTAACAATTAAGGGAATTAAGGGGAGAGTTGTAGTAGTTTACAGTAGGGAGTGGGTGGGTAAGTGGAACTGAACCCACCATCAGATCAGCCATGATCTTATTGAATGGCGGAGCAGGCTTGAAGGGCTAGATGGCCTACTCCTGCTCCTATTTCTTATGTTCTTATGTTCTTATGTTCTTACGTACGCACCCCGGACATTCTCTCTTCCACCTTTATCCATCGGGAAAAAGATACAGAAGTCTGAGATCACGTACCAACCGACTCAAAAACAGCTTCTTCCCTGCTGCTGCCGTCAGACTTTTGAATGGACCTACCTCACATTAAGTTGATCTTTCTCTACACCCTATCTATGACTGTAACACTACATTCTGCACTCTCTCCTTTCCTTCTCTATGAACGGTATGCTTTGTCTATAGCACGAAAGAAACAATACTTTTCACTGTATGTTAATACATGTGACAATAATAAATCAAATCAGATCAAGAAAGTAGTTGAGGCCAAACCATTGTTTATAAATTAAATATCGCTGTTAGGACTAAAGGGCTCAAGGGATATGGGAGGAAGTGGGATTAAGATATTGAATTTGATGATAGGCCATGATCAAAATGAATGATGCAACAGGCTCGAAGGGCTGAATGGCCTCCTCCTGTTTCTAGTTTCTATGTATGTTTCTATACTGTGGTACCCAAAACTGTATACAATATTCGAATGGTGTCTGAGAGTCATAGAGGTTTACAGCACGGAAACAGGCCCTTCGGCCCAACTTGTCCGTGCTGCCCTGTTTTTTAAAACCCCTAAGCTAATACCAATTGCCCACATTTGGCCCATATCCCTCTATACCCATCTTATCCATGTAACTATCTAAATGCTTTTTAAAAGACAAAATTGTACCCGCCTCTACTACTACCTCTGGCAGCTCGTTCCAGACACCACCCTCTGTGTGAAAAAACTGCCCCTCTGGACACTTTTGTATCTCTCCCCTCTCACCTTAAACCAATGTCCTCTAGTTTTAGACTCCCCTACCTTTGGGAAAAGATATTGACTATCTAGCTGATCTGTGCCCCTCATTATTTTATAGACCTCTATAAGATCACCCCTCAACATCTGTAAGATCACCCCTCATTAGTCCATTAGTCTATCTAACTAGTGTCTTATATACGTGCAGCATAATCTCCATGCTTTTGTACTCTATGTCCCTATTAATAAAACCCCAGTACTGGTGGGGACAGGTCTGTCACTGTATAACACTGGCATACAGTACTGGTGGGGACGGGTCTGTCGCTGTGTAACACTGGGGTACAGTACTGGTGGGGACAGGTCTGTCACTGTATAACACTGGGGTACAGTACTGGTGGGGACGGGTCTGTCGCTGTATAACACTGGGGTACAGTACTGGTGGGGACGGTCTGTTGCTGTATAACACTGGGGTACAGTACAGGTGGGGACGGGTCTGTTGCTGTATAACACTGGGGTACACTACTGGTGGGGACGGGTCTGTCACTGTATAACACTGGGGTACAGTACTGGTGGGGACGGGTCTGTTGCTGTATAACACTGGGGTACAGTACTGGTGGGGACGGGTCTGTTGCTGTATAACACTGGGGTACAGTACTGGTGGGGACGGGTCTGTCCCTGTATAACACTGGGGTACAATACTGGTGGGGACGGGTCTGTTGCTGTATAACACTGGGGTACAGTACTGGTGGGGACGGGTCTGTTGCTGTGTAACACTGGGGTACAGTACTGGTGGGGATGGGTCTGTCGCTGTGTAACACTGGGGTACAGTACTGGTGGGGACAGGTCTGTCACTGTATAACACTGGGGTACAGTACTGGTGGGGACGGGTCTGTCACTGTGTATCACTGGGGTACAGTACTGGTGGGGACGGGTCTGTCACTGTATAACACTGGGGTACAGTACTGGTGGGGACGGGTCTGTCACTGTGTAACACTGGGGTACAGTACTGGTGGGGACGGGTCTGTCACTGTATAACACTGGGGTACAGTACTGGTGGGGACGGGTCTGTCACTGTATAACACTGGGGTACAGTACAGGTGGGGACGGGTCTGTCACTGTATAACACTGGGGTACAGTACTGGTGGGGACGGGTCTGTCACTGTATAACACTGGGGTACAGTACTGGTGGGGATGGGTCTGTTACTGTATATCACTGGGGTACAGTACTGGTGGGGACGGGTCTGTCACTGTATAACACTGGCGTACAGTACTGGTGGGGACGGGTCTGTTGCTGTATAACACTGGGGTACAGTACTGGTGGGGACGGGTCTGTCACTGTATAACACTGGGGTACAGTACTGGAGGGGACGGGTCTGTCACTGTGTAACACTGGGATACAGTACTGGTGGGGACGGGTCTGTCACTGTGTAACACTGGGGTACAGTACTGGTGGGGATGGGTCTGTCACTGTATAACAGTGGGGTACAGTACTGGTGGGGACGGGTCTGTCACTGTATATCACTGGGGTACAGTACTGGTGGGGACGGGTCTGTCACTGTATAACACTGGGGTACAGTACTGGTGGGGACGGGTCTGTTGCTGTATAACACTGGGGTACAGTACTGGTGGTGACGGGTCTGTCACTGTATAACACTGGGGTACAGTACTGGTGGGGACGGGTCTGTCACTGTGTAACACTGGGGTACAGTACTGGTGGGGATGGGTCTGTTGCTGTATAACACTGGGGTACAGTACTGGTGGGGACGGATCTGTCACTGTATAACACTGGGGTACAGTACTGGTGGGGACGGATCTGTCACTGTATAACACTGGGGTACAGTACTGGTGGGGACGGGTCTGTTGCTGTATAACACTGGGGTACAGTACTGGTGGTGACGGGTCTGTCACTGTATAACACTGGCATACAGTACTGGTGGGGACGGGTCTGTCGCTGTGTAACACTGGGGTGCAGTACTGGTGGGGACAGGTCTGTCACTGTATAACACTGGGGTACAGTACTGGTGGGGACGGGTCTGTCGCTGTATAACACTGGAGTACAGTACTGGTGGGGACGGTCTGTTGCTGTATAACACTGGGGTACAGTACAGGTGGGGACGGGTCTGTTGCTGTATAACACTGGGGTACACTACTGGTGGGGACGGGTCTGTCACTGTATAACACTGGGGTACAGTACTGGTGGGGACGGGTCTGTTGCTGTATAACACTGGGGTACAGTACTGGTGGGGACGGGTCTGTTGCTGTATAACACTGGGGTACAGTACTGGTGGGGACGGGTCTGTCCCTGTATAACACTGGGGCACAGTACTGGTGGGGACGGGTCTGTCACTGTATAACACTGGGGTACAATACTGGTGGGGACGGGTCTGTTGCTGTATAACACTGGGGTACAGTACTGGTGGGGACGGGTCTGTTGCTGTATAACACTGGGGTACAGTACTGGTGGGGACGGGTCTGTTGCTGTGTAACACTGGGGTACAGTACTGGAGGGGACGGGTCTGTCGCTGTGTAACACTGGGGTACAGTACTGGTGGGGACAGGTCTGTCACTGTATAACACTGGGGTACAGTACTGGTGGGGACGGGTCTGTCACTGTGTATCACTGGGGTACAGTACTGGTGGGGACGGGTCTGTCACTGTATAACACTGGGGTACAGTACTGGTGGGGACGGGTCTGTCACTGTGTAACACTGGGGTACAGTACTGGTGGGGACGGGTCTGTCACTGTATAACACTGGGGTACAGTACTGGTGGGGGCGGGTCTGTCACTGTATAACACTGGGGTACAGTACTGGTGGGGACAGGTCTGTCACTGTGTAACACTGGGGTACAGTACTGGTGGGGACGGGTCTGTCACTGTATAACACTGGGGTACAGTACTGGTGGGGACGGGTCTGTCACTGTATAACACTGGGGTACAGTACTGGTGGGGACGGGTCAGTCACTGTATAACAGTGGGGTACAGTACTGGTGGGGACGGGTCTGTTACTGTATATCACTGGGGTACAGTACTGGTGGGGACGGGTCTGTCACTGTATAACAGTGGGGTACAGTACTGGTGGGGACGGGTCTGTTACTGTATATAACTGGGGTACAGTACTGGTGGGGACGGGTCTGTCACTGTATAACACTGGGGTACAGTACTGGTGGGGACGGGTCTGTTGCTGTATAACACTGGGGTACAGTACTGGTGGGGACGGGTCTGCCACTGTATAACACTGGGGTACAGTACTGGAGGGGACGGGTCTGTCACTGTGTAACACTGGGGTACAGTACTGGTGGGGACGGGTCTGTCACTGTATAACAGTGGGGTACAGTACTGGTGGGGACGGGTCTGTCACTGTATATCACTGGGGTACAGTACTGGTGGGGACGGGTCTGTCACTGTATAACACTGGGGTACAGTACTGGTGGGGACGGGTCTGTTGCTGTATAACACTGGGGTACAGTACTGGTGGTGACGGGTCTGTCACTGTATAACACTGGGGTACAGTACTGGTGGGGACGGGTCTGTCACTGTGTAACACTGGGGTACAGTACTGGTGGGGATGGGTCTGTTGCTGTATAACACTGGGGTACAGTACTGGTGGGGACGGGTCTGTTGCTGTATAACACTGGGGTACAGTACTGGTGGGGACGGGTCTGTCACTGTATAACACTGGGGTACAGTACTGGTGGGGACGGGTCTGTCACTGTATAACACTGGGGTACAGTACTGGTGGGGACGGGTCTGTCACTGTATAACACTGGGGTACAGTACTGGTGGGGACGGGTCTGTCACTGTATAACACTGGGGTACAGTACTGGTGGGGACGGGTCTGTCACTGTGTAACACTGGGGTACAGTACTGGTGGGGATGGGTCTGTTGCTGTATAACACTGGGGTACAGTACTGGTGGGGACGGGTCTGTCACTGTATAACACTGGGGTACAGTACTGGTGGGGACGGATCTGTCACTGTATAACACTGGGGTACAGTACTGGTGGGGACGGGTCTGTCACTGTATAACACTGGGGTACAGTACTGGTGGTGACGGGTCTGTCACTGTGTAACACTGGGGTACAGTACTGGTGGGGACGGGTCTGTTGCTGTATAACACTGGGGTACAGTACTGGTGGGGACGGGTCTGTCACTGTATAACACTGGGGTACAGTACTGGTGGGGACGGGTCTGTCACTGTATAACACTGGGGTACAGTACTGGTGGGGACGGGTCTGTCACTGTATAACACTGGGGTACAGTACTGGTGGGGACGGGTCTGTCACTGTATAACACTGGGGTACAGTACTGGTGGGGATGGGTCTCTCACTCCTGTGGGACTCTTTGCCGAATTAAGAGTTAAGAAATGTTATTGAGTAATCTTGATACATTTAGCCAATAGATTACCCTGTCGTTCTGATGCTGAGGCAGTTGCCGTATGAAGAAGTATATTTTGGGATTGAATAGTAATTGTGAGTGAGCTGTGACCTGTTTTAATTCAGTTGTCATGGGAATGGTTGTTGTGCACCCACCTCAGCAGCCTGAACCTGATTGGTGGAGGCAATGTGAAGACAATCTGTTTGTTACATAATTCCAGAGAGAGAGAGCGGGAGAG